>NW_024499240.1:4261400-4438398 GCF_017590055.1 Onychostruthus taczanowskii | reverse complement strand
CCCGCCGAAGTGCCCCGGGGGGCGCGGGCCGGGGTCCCAGGGGCGGCGGTGCTCAGCCTGTGTGGCCGGGGCGCCGCGGCGCTCGCGGGCAGCCCGGTGCTGAGGGCTGTCACCGGCGCGGAGCCCGGTGCCGTCCCGCGGCAGCGCGGCGCGGTCGTGGCTGAGGTTGGGCCTGTGGGTCTGACAGCGGACCCCGTATTGCCGCCTGTGGCCGGCGCGGCGGGTTTTATCTGCGCTCTGACGGCAGCCCGGCTAAGCCAAGCACTCATTTGCTTGTGTTTACAGGTGCATTCAACCAAAAGAGCGGATCCTGCTGAACTACGAAATATTTTTTTGCAGGTAAAAAGATCTAATGTTGTTTGAGTGTCAGACTTCTGTGTTTTGCCCTTTTAGCGGTTTGCCATGGCATCAAATTCGTGTGGTGCTGGTGGGACACTTAGAAGTTCACTTTGCAGTGTATTGATGGGGGTGTCAGGCATTGAGAAGCTGCTGCTGGCACAAAGTGTGATAACCATTTCCAAATTATAATGTTAAATAAGTTCCTGAACTATTTTCTGATTTTCTGCAAAACAAACAATTATAACGAAATACTGGTTTGGAGTGTGATAACCATTTCCAAATTATAATGTTAAATAAGTTCCTGAACTATTTTCTGCAAAACAAATAATTATAACGTTGTACTGGTTTGGTTTTTTTTTTTTTTAAATACACCTTTAAAGAATCAAAAAAAAATTCCTCTTCCATGACTGTATGCTTTATCCTTGGGATTTGTATGTGTTCGTACAAATGGTTGGACCATTGGCAGTGTTTTTAGAACTTAAAGTTGATTTCTCAAGATTTTTACATTTTCCTTGCAGGGCCTTAGAATTAGCATATATAAATAATAGTACGAAGGTTTCTCCTCTCCCTTAGTTTCAGTAAAGCATGATCAGAAAGAAAAATCCAGTCAATCCTAAAACTTTATTGATAAGGTTTGCATGAGTAATATGGAATAATAAGAAGAACAAGAACTGTGTTTTAGGTCCATAATAGGGCCACCAGTATTTCAAAATGACTAAAATATGTTTTTTTCCCCTAATGTTGAGTGTTACACAGTATATTCGTGAAGATTTTCTCTATTTAATAAAACAGGAATATAAAATTAGAGCTAATACTGTAACTAAAAAGTCTGTTATTTAACTATTTATCTGTATCTTCTGATTCTACTATACCATCTAGCAATTTCCATATATAAGTAGAGAGAGCTTTTTGCCTTTTATCCCAGTCAATTTTTGTGGCCTTTTCTTTTGCATACACTATGACATTGCTGGAGTGCAAACACTTGGAATGCTGGCATCAAACTGTGGAAGCTCAACATTTAGTTTCTAGTAAAAGATACTCCAACACAGGCTCATTTTTGATTGACATGGCACTCAGCTTTTGTAGATAAACATTACACTAGAGTATGTTAATAAAATTAGCAATATAAAAATATTATATTTTAAAAGATATATTAATACAGTATAAAAATGTGATTCTAGAACATCTTTTTCCAACATTTGAATGAAAAAAAAGTGAAATGAGGTGTCAAAACACTATTCATTTGTAAATGTGAGGTCTTTATGTTTCTTGACATCCAGTCAGTAGAAGTTCTTGTGTCTGGAAATAAGCAATTAAAGTTCTTGAAGTGGTCGTACAGACAACAGTAGAGAGAAAGAACATTGTACCACTGGCTGTTGAAATTTTCTTCCTGACAGTACATGTTCTATTGACCTAAAAAGCAGACAGTGAGTTTAAAAAAATGGCTTTTTGCTCTTCCCCATGTCTGTCTTGTTTTCTTTAAAGAAACATGCAAATGAAGTTGTGGATTGTTTGGTACTCTGAGGAATGAAAAATATGAAGCTCTCCTCTCTCTCTCTGAGTATCTGAGATTTTGCAGTAAAAAAAAAGCGTAGAAAAAAGAGTTTGTATTTCTTCTGCGTTCTGTTGAGTTTGAAATTGTGGGTTTTTTGATGCTTAGAAATCGAACTTAGTTGCAGACTTTAAAACAAAAGAGAATCATTCTTTTGAAGACTAAGTTACAGAAAGTCTTCTTATGAAATATTGCAAGTGTTAGGGGTCAGATATGTTGTACTCCTTGCTGAGAGTGCTGGTCTCTTCTGTGAACTTCAGCTAAAGGTCGTGCATTCCTTCCTAAATTTGGCTTCCCTTGGAAATGGTTAGAAGGGAAGATGTGAGCTCTAGGCCTCATCACCATCCACCTTAATCATAGAGAGTCTACTTAAATTTCCTTCTGTTCATGTCTTCTAAGGTGATACGTGCCATCTTGCCATGCAGCTTACATTGTATCCTAAAGGATAGTTAATACATACCTTTCTCTTCAGAATTTCTGAAGTGTGCTATCTGCTTCTTCTAACTGTTTTAAACTGTTAAAAAGATAAAGTTTGATTTGCATTAAAAAGATGTGCTATTTCTCTTAAGCCTGTAACTAAGAAATGCAGGCATTGAAATTTCATGTCTGTGCACCATCAAATAAGTTACCTCTTAGGTGTTTGCTAACCACAGACTTTAGTAACAACCATAAAAGAACAAATTTTCTAACAAATTATCACAGAAGGATAAAAGAGTTGGGTGGAAAAACAGTTACCAGATTTCTTAGTGAAACTTCATTATTTTTCTTAGACAACAAGTCAGCCTTTGGAAAATACTGTTGGATTATTCCCTGCCTGTTGAATTAAAGTGTAACCTGTTCAGGCAAGGTGGAGAAGGAAACAAAAAGAGATTTCCAAAGCATTGGTTCTGAAAGTGTAGTGATATATAGCACCAGCTTGTAAACTAGAGTAGGGGGTTTGTATGTTTGTCTTATGTGAGGATGTTTAAAAAAAAGTATCGTGGAAATTCATCAGTTGCTTACCTGAGGCAATCTACAAATGTATACTAAGAGGTTTGTGTTATAAAGTAACAGAGCTCAAGACTGAGAAAAACAAGGATTTAATTGATGTGTTATGTTTTATATTCAAATTAGACTATAATTTAAAATTGCCTGTTTTGGGCTAAATGATTCTTGACTTAAGTTATATGGTGCAAACATAGGACTAATATATTCACATGTTTGGCTACTTTGTCAGGCCTTAATTTATTGACTTTCTGCCAAACTTTTCCAAAATGCCGTGACCTTCTCATATGGAACTCAATGTATCTGTCAGTTAATTATTTTTGTCTCAATATTTTTTAAGAAAACTTTCCCCAAACATTTTTTTTTTTGTGGAAGGTGTTATTATAAATTATTATTTATGATAAACTCAGAGAATTTGTTGTCTGGAGAAAAAAAGATGGTGTTTAGATTTTGACTGTCTTCGATATGCACTCTTCTCTCAGCTGACTTCAGTGATTCTTGAAGATATGCTCCATCCTCTGCATGTTTGATGGGCCTTCATACATAACATTTTCTTTGAATTTTATGTCTTGCAGCAGGATTGTGGTATAGGGCATTTTTCAGTCACTTGTGTGTATGGCTGAGGAGAGAGTTGATCCTTTCAGAGTTGATTAAAGGAAGCCACAGTTTCCTTGTGCTGTCATATTGGCAGCAGTGCTCAATTAGGGGATTCCTGTCCACTGCTTTGTGTTCCTGTTTCAGTGGAAATACTCTATTTTAATTCTCCATAGATTCAGTAATGTGGTTTGCAGTGCAGTCTTGCAAACAGCTGTCATCACAGCTGTAGGGTGGAAGAGTAAAAGGTGATGAGGTGTGAGGGGCTGATAGTGTGGAAGAGATACACGAGATGCTGAGGCAAGCATTGTCTGTGTGTGTGAATTTTTCCTTAAAAACATTACTTTCAGGATAAAAATGAATCTGAATATTTATTTTTCACAAAAAGAGAGAAGAAATAAGTTATGTTTTCCAAAATAATTATAGTAAAGATCAGGAACAGTTATTCAGAAGAAATCTGCTACTATAAATTGTAAGAAAATTTATGTGCCGTGTTTTCAGTGTAGCTGCAAGTGGAATGCTATACCATGGTTGTAATTTCTATGAATTTTCACAATTACCTGACAGTTTCTGAAATATGTATTTTTCTTTTAATTAGAAGGTACTGGTTCACCAATAATTACCATCTAAATGGATTAATTTTTGTTTGTGTGGCTTTGGGTTTTTATTTTTACTCTAGTATGCAAGCGTTGAGAAAGATGGTGAGCATTACATGACCCCAGAGGATTTTGTGCAGAAATACTTAGGACTTCATACGGATCCACATCACAATCCTAAAACAGTGCAGCTGTTGGCTGGAGTGGCAGATCAAACTAAGGATGGGTGAGAATTTTGCTATCCATTTGAAACTTGCATTGTTAACTAGTGCATTGTTACATGTGTGAGTGCATGAGTTTGATAAATTCATCTTCTGAAATACATTATTGATTTTATTACACTTTGTACTTATTTAAATGAGAAGATTTTTTCACAAGTGCAATAGACTAAATTTGTGAAAACTGAGACACAATCCTAAAACAGTGCAGCTGTTGGCTGGAGTGGCAGATCAAACTAAGGATGGGTGAGAATTTTGCTATCCATTTGAAACTTGCATTGTTAACTAGTGCATTGTTACATGTGTGAGTGCATGAGTTTGATAAATTCATCTTCTGAAATACATTATTGATTTTATTACACTTTGTACTTATTTAAATGAGAAGATTTTTTTTCACAAGTACAATAGACTACATTTGTGAAAACTGAGAAAAATTACAGTGTTTAACATGGATTTTTTTTTAAGCTGAGATTTATTTTGATTATATTTTGTTAAATTCTACAAAAGCTGAGGAAGTTGAACGGCAGGTAAGTTAAGTGTAGTGTGGTTGCTTTAGAAAAGTTCTCTTCTGTATGTCCACATCCATCATCAGGTACTGTGTAGAGTCTTCAGTACCTGTAATTAAACACAAAAATATGGAAGAGCTTTCTTATTTCTGTAGTGTGCAGTTCAAATCCAACCACTGAGGTCTTTTTAAAAGACTGACTATTAGAAAAGGGAGACACTAATGACTTTATGAAGGAAGAAGTTGTTTGCCTAATGAAGATCAGGTCACACCACATAAAGCTTTTCCAACTCTGCTTACTTTTAGATGCTCCTGCTTGCTTTTAGACAGTTCCCTGAAACCACTTTACAAAATGCCAGCTCTGCTGAGGTAGTGCCCTCTAACTCATTTGTCTTCCAAGGAGCCTTTTCTTTTACTGTATATAACTCGGCTTCTAGTTCTGGCCTTGGATTGCAGTAGGAGGCCTGGACATTGTTAATGTAATGTGAGAAGGTTAAGATGGATCAGAGAAGAGGTCAAGAATGCAGAAGTGAATGGTTATTTTGTTGAGAAGAAAATGCTGTTAAAACAGTAGACAGTACATTTGTAAATATGTAACTATAACTTATTTTAAATTGAATGCTCCATCACTTCTTTGGTTACTTAAATTTTATTTTCATGCATTCTGCTATAGAACATTTTATTAGTTTGCTTAGTATCTTGAGCAGCTTGCACAGTATCTGTGCAATGCAAATGAAATTGTATGTGCTGTATACTTCTTACCCTAAATGACAAATACAGGATTTCCTGTTTGATGTAATGCTGTGTGATTTTTATTTTCATAAGGCTGCAGCACTTTGATAATATTTTTGATTATACATATATTTGATAAATGTTAGTAACCTGTCTCTGCTTCCAGTACATGGCTTCAGTTTGTTGCTTTATTGTGGATTAAAAAGGTAATTTTGTACGTATCTGTTCAAAATAGTTTAATTGATAAAGTAAACCAACATGCTTAGCATATTGTTTCTCTGAAAACTGTTGGTTATCTTTTGTGGTGTGCAGTTCTTCAGAAAATGTCCTATAAAAGGGTCTTTCTTAGAGTAGGAAATCAGTTTGTTTTAATGCTAAGACAGACTTTTTAGGTATTGCTTTTTGTTACTTTCCCTGTGAATAAGATTTTTTGATGTTTTTGTTTATTGCTTTAAAAAAAAATCTGGGTAGTATTTGAGGTGAGATAATCAAGTATGGGTAAGTGTGCTTTACCACCTTCTTTATGGGAAGAGTGGGATTTTTATTATGCACTGCTATATCATTCAAAGTGTAAAATGTTCATCTGTTTGAATACTTGTCTGAAACTTCTTTCTAAATGTTTTAATTGATATTCAATCTATATTTCATGGGAAGAATTTGTTACAGCCCCATTATCAACATCAGGTTTTTTTACATTCACATTCTTTCATTTGTAATGAGCTGTAGTGTATCAAAATCCAGACTCTAATAGCACAAATAACTATTGTAGCCTTAAACTGAATTCTGGGATGCATTGCATCTTTCTAAAGACTTACTTTATGAAGTCCAAGGACTTAGCTGTAGTCCTGTACTTTTACATTAAATGACAGCCCAATGTCATGCAGCAAGTCGTTGAGAAGCTTTGGGTTCTGTTACAAAATTTCATTCCTAGATCTGCTATCATATTCTCTTAGCCTTGCTTGCCCTTGAAATAAATACTCAAGAGTGTTGATGGTTGCTTCCATTATTAATACTTTTTTATTTCTTTTAGGTTTAAGTTTGGCACTTTACAGAAACAGCACATTTTGGAACTGGCTCTCTATAGGCATGCTTTTAAAAAAAGTTGTTTTCCTTTTTTTCTCATGGTAACTTGATCCTTACTTAACTGTTCCAGACCACTATTGCTTTCTCCCATTACTGCTGTACAAGACTGGTTTGCTTTAGTGGAACTCATTAAGGTAGTCCTTAAAACAGCTGACTGTTCATTTCAAAAATGTTTATTCCTCATTGTTACAAGTGTTCTTAGAAATTTATGTCATGTCCTCTAAATTAGAATTTGCTTTAAACTTGCTTGTTATCTATTTACTACGACAGGATTTCACTGATGCTGAAAGCACTCCTGTGTCTCCAGACTGCAGGCATTGGTTTTAGGATAGGATAAATACCCTCTCTGAAGAATATACTTACATATATATATGTGCCAAATCCAGCTAAAATATTATGATCCGTCTTCAAACCTTCAGAATTTCGCAGTAGTAATTCAAAATTCTTCATTTTAACTGCTTGTTTCTGGTTACTGTTTTTATCAGTATATCATTCTTAAAACTGGAAATGTGTTCTTAAGTGAAGTCCCCAAGAAAGAGTTGATATTTCACCTAACGGAGAGTCACAACAGAGCTATACATAATGTCTAAAAAGCTGTGTTGTATGGGGAAAAATTAGGAGAGACTTGCAGTAGGAAAAAAGGAAGGAGAAGAATTGCAAAAACATAGGTTACTTTGTGTGCTTTTGAAGGGTAGCAGTACAGAAGAAATCAGAGGAAAAGAATTTTTTTTAAGTGTTGCAGATAAAATGAAAGGTGAGTGATTTGATATTGTCATGGACTCTAATGCAGTGGGTTCACTGGATAATACTTGAGCAGTGATTGGGTGGGAAGCTTCATCATTCTGTTTAATCCAGCTCCTGTTATCTCTGCCCTAGTGGCTAATGGAGGATCACAGAGGCTATCCCTGCTCTTAGGCACTGCAAGTTGAATATGTGGGAAGGAAATTGGAGGTGCCTATCTCCTTTTGCTGTAGGCACTGTTACAGTGAGACTGCTGAAGATGTCTTCTTTCAGGTTCAGGCTTCTATGAATGCATTCTACAGAGATCAGCACTTGATTTTGTCAGTTATAAAGCTACCTGGTTAGGAGTTGTGTGTCAGCTTTATGCATATGTGTGAGATATATTTTGAAATTATATTACCTGCAATTATTTTAAAGGGACATTTGTTTCTTTGATACTAACCCTTTATTTATCAAGATCATCCTTTGGATGAAATTGACTTTGCATGTGAAGAGCCATTCTCATATCTTTGATTTTTCTGGCTAAAATACGGTAAATATGATAATTTTGTATTTTCAGTATCTTAATTATTTTCAGAGTCACTAGGTTTCTTCCTTTCTTGTGCAGTGCATATATACAAGAATGTTAACATATTTGAGCTTTTTAAAGTATCTCAATTTTGCTTCATGTGTACTTAGAGAATGTGTACTTAGACTAGATATAGTAATGAATAGTGTGAATCTTGTGATTTTTCTTCTCTTTTTTTTTCGTGTGGGGAACAGACTTTATACTTGTCTCTTTAGCAGTAAGCAGTAATGCTTGAAGTAATCACTATGAGCTAATGATCTCATATGATGAGTACTAAGTTGAGATCAATTATATTCATTTTCTAGGAAAATTTCTAGGAAACAGTGATATTCTCTGCTTTAACAGCATTTACAGATATATAGTAATTTTTTTGCTAAATATAAAAGATGTAATTGAAATTCTTACTTCCATTGATTATTTAGCACTAAAATATATATCCTGTCATTTATCCCATTATTTTCTTATGCCAACATTATCCTTTATCTGCACTTAGCTTCAGGTTTATCTTTCTGCAGCAGTTCATACATACAGCATTAGGATGCCTTCTGAAGAGGTTTTTTTTTGTGTTAGTCAGAATAAGCAGAGTTCCTCTAGAAAAGTTACTTATTATTATCCTAATAAGATATCTGTGCATGCATTCAGGTCTGAGTTTATCTGTGGTTGGATTTACCTGTGCAGCCTGTGGTGTGCACAGTGGCTGTCTTGCATACACACCTCAGAATTTGGGATCTGCTGTTACACTCACACCCTTCCCTGCCTTGTCATGTCTGTCTTTGAGCCCAGATGTTTTATGTTTGGTCCTGAGTTCATGGCTTGGTGGTTCATGTTATTTTTGGAGTGTAGTATTCTTTCTGTATGCATAGTAAAGTGTAACTTTTTTTGAACCTGTTTGTATTTTATGAATGTTATGTTTTGTTTTAAGAAAATGTATGTTTTAAGAAAAGATACTGTAATTGCATTACAGTATCTTTTCTTAGTGGAAAACATATGTAATAATAGAATGACAGGCCTGTAAATTTCATGTTGTTAGGATTTTTGTGGTGTTTTTATGTCTTAATTTTCAGGTGCTGGTTACATTTATAATGAAAAAGTAATAACTTGTAGGTGTTCAGTGAGAATTCACTTGCTTCATAGAGGAAGAAACTAAGTTGCATAAATGTTAACTACTTAAATGTGACATACTTTTCAGTCTCTAGAGTGTTAATTATCTTAAGTTAGAATTTTATTTAATATTTGGATCACACTGTTTTCTAGAGTATCAAATGTAAATTATCATTGGTATTGTGAACAATTAAAAAATCTTCATAACTTTTCTGTTTTCCTTTCTAGGTTAATTTCCTTCCAAGAATTTTTGGCATTTGAATCTGTTTTGTGTACTCCAGATGCAATATTCATTGTTGCTTTTCAGTTATTTGACAGGAATGGCAATGGAGAAGTAACATTTGGTAAGAATACCTAAAAGAAAAACAGTTTAAAGAAACTGATTATATAGTGTCTGTCATAATAGTGGTTCATGACCACAGGTGCATAGAAAGGCATTTTGTGCAGTACTGTACTGTTTTTCGAAGACTCTGCATGAGTAGAACTTTTTTTTCCTCTCTCAAGTCAAACTTAAGAAGTACAGAGAGACAAAATATGTTTTTCTCTGTCTTCTGGAATCAAGGTTTTTCGTTTGCTCAAATAGTAAATAAATACAGTGGTGTTCAGTATCCTAAGTAAAATTCTGTATCCTGGACTTCAAACTCTTTCAGCCATGAGGGAGTTTTAAGATATCTTCTGGACCTTCACATGTTTTTGAATAATTGTCATTTCATACAGTAAGAGCTCAATATAGAAATTAAGGAGGTCTAATAATTTGATTTCTTGTTCCTTTTCTTGAGGAGCAAATCTTACTTTAATGTTACGAGTGTAACTTAAAACTAGATTATATATTTTCAAAATTAGGAAGAAAATGTGGCCTTTGGTTTTGTTACCTAATCACATAAGTTAGTAATTAGACCAAAATCTTGAGGCTAACTATACTGCTTTGTGATATTGCTAAATAGCTGTTACTAACGTTGCAGTTGGAGGAGGACTAGGCTTTATTTTTAAAACTTTATGTTTATGAAAATTAGACAAATCAATGGTAAGAATTTTAATAAAATGGAATGAGAATTAAATGTTATTTCTATCCAAAAGAATAAAGCACTCAATAAAGAAAATACAAACTATGCTTGGATTTGTAACCACTTGCTGTTTGTACTATTTCATTATTATGAAAATTGCTATAACTTGTTGGGAAGACAAAGCAAAGGTCTTTTTATGGAAACAAATTGTTTGACTTCTGGTGCCTGTTAAATTACATCGTTAACTGAAGAGTCAGATACTAAGCAGTTTGGATGCACAACATCTTGAAAAGAAAATGTTTTAGAATTTAAATAAAGGTGAAGTCTGTAAATGCAGTCATTAGGAATTGGACAAACTGCTACAATCAGTGTGACCGTGTTAATGATGGTTTATTTGATAATCTTGCAAAATGGGGGTTTGAACTTGGTAGCTCTCATGGGCACACTTGAAATATCTGATTCCATAATTGAGCAATAAGCCATTTCAGATTGTATACAAATTCCTTAGTTAGACTGAGAATTATTATTTTTATATAATTAAAGTCTAAAAGAAAAAACAAGAGAAATTGCAAAACAGAAAATTGGTGTTTTTTTCAGTATCTTCCTTGCTGATTTTTTTGTAAGGCTGATAAATCTTGAAAAGGAAATTCTTGAGGGAATTTTAAATTTACTATTGATTTCTTGGATGTTTTTTACAAAATTAATTATATTGCAATTATTGCTATATTTAACATTCTGTTAGTAAGATGACATGGTACATATTTTTTGTGCTGCGGTTCCCACATTTACTGCTGCTTTTTTGTCTTTGTTCGTTTTTAACATGGGCTACTTGCTTTTACTTCATACATGTGTCATACATATTAGTACAACTGTGAAAAATGTCAGTGGTGATCTGTGACATCTTCAGAATATGGTGACCCTGCAGTCAGTTTCCAAGTCAGTCTTACGGCTGTTTTATAAATGAGACCTGCACCCTTTCATTTTCATACCACATAAACAGAGAGACACAGAGTTTAGTTTCATAAAAACAGGACACTCTAGAAACATAAGTTTTAAAGTTGAAGGTTTTAGTAAATTATTGGAAATATACTGAAGTGGAGTAAGTTCAGCCAATTGGTGTGAGACTCGCTATCAGACAAGTCAGGTCTTTTATAGACTGTGTAATGTACCCAGTCTGCAGGTACACCGTCTTGGTTATGACAGCAAACACAAGTCAAGGTTTTCTAGCTCAGATGAAATGCTCTGTGGATGTGATTGCATTGATGCCAAAGCTGTCTCAAACCGCTTAAGTCTTGCCAGAAGCAACGGGATTTGCTGAGGTTTTCTGCACTGTGCATCCAAAGCAAGGGACAGAATCAACTTGGGTCTGTTAGACCAGTTACTAGAACCAACACTGGCCTTCTGTGAGATAGCATGTTCTCAAAAAATACTCTCGTCTACTCAAATTTTCAGTGATCTGGGGAAAGTTAAGTGTGCTTGTTGAATTTTAGAACTGTCTATTTTTGGAAGCAAGCTGCTCTATTTGGGTTCACTTCTGTTTAGGATTTACTTACTGACATGATTTTGAACCATTTTCAAGCACTTCAGCATTTTACAGTCTTCTTGAGCCTCAGTCTGCTACTTGTCTCTTAAAATACTTAGCTTCCAGCTCTCCAGTGATGAAACTATTAATTGTGTCACAGAAGAACGTAGAAGAAGACTTTAGAAGCTATTTTGTAGAAATACTTGTATGCTAAGTTAATCAGTGTCTTTGTCTGCCATATCATATGTTGAAACATGAAGCCTTCTATCACTTCAATGTCATGTACTATTTTCTTACTGCTTTGGGACACTTTTCCAGGAGCTTTGGATATCCGGAAATCCTGTATGAATGACTGCCATAGATGTGTAGTTGGTATTCTGTAACATTTGTAAACTAGGTCCATTGCAAGAACATGAAACTGGACCTACTTTACCTGAGCAAACTGCACAGCATGCTCAGTACTCTCTACGTGTTTCAGCTGCACTGGACTTGCTGTCAGCTTGGTGAATAAAAAGCAGTAAAATGACTGTTTTAGTAACCCATTGATACAAGTGACAGTGTAGTTTAAACAAGTTTTTAATCATGGAGAAATAGAGAAAAAGCATGTATTTCTAACCAAGTGCTCCTACATCTTCATGAATGCTTCCTAGGTGAATATTTTATGCAAAATGTGTTGCTGCTGAGCCCTTACAATACTGCATTATCCATAAAATAATTAAATGCTAACAGCTAAAGCTGATGAAGACAAGTGATTTTTTTTTTCAGGTTGCCGTCTGTAGCCATAGAAGACTGACAAGCGCTTTGCTCCTTTGATTATGGGATGTATTGACTGTGCTACTTAACATGAGTGAAATATTCAAAAACACTCCATAAAATTAATACTATTGTACTAAGGAGTATTATTTTTGTTTCTATTCTGTGCAGATCTTCTGACCTGAATTCAGGTTAAAGCAAACCTGAATATTAAATCTGCTTAAGCTATTTTTTTTTCTGGTATTGAAGCAGATAATCTTTACTGCGTTTAAAAGGTAAAGTCTGTGATTATCTGCAAAACTTCTCTGAAAAAATAGGTTGTCTAACTGAAAGTAAAAGGATTCTTTGTAATTTATCTCTCTGGCACACCATACAATGATCTGGACTGCATCACTTTTAATTGGAATATACAATTTCAAGGCATTTTCCAGCTGTTCTTCCTTGTAGAGTCACCACAAAGAAAGCCATTCTGTGACAAACTGGAGAGTTTCAGAGATGCTTTTTCAGTTAAATACACATGCTGGTATGGATAGAAGGATAGAGCTAAAATGTGTTTGTGATTCTTCTGTATTCAGAATTATTTTGGAGATAATTGGAAAATATTTATGGAACTGAATTTAAGGCTTTTAGAAACATCCTGCACTCAAAATCTAATTACAAAGTTTTGCCAAGTATAACAGCATCTTCTTCAAAGGCATTGGGGGGAGGAAGGCAATGAGATGCCTCATAATGCAACTGTGTGAAAATAGTACAGTACTGATGAACTGAGATAATAGACATCAATGTAATAGTCTCAGAATTTGGGTATACAGGGATACTGAAGTTTTGCACAGTCTGTTATTTTGACAAGTTTTAATCTGAGAAAGTTCAGATTTCCCTTAATCAGGACATAGAGTTTGAGAACACTGGAAGAAGTTGAGCAAGAGAAAGGAGTTGAATACATGTTCCTGCTTTGCTTATGAGCATTATTTCTCAGGGACCAGGGATCACTTCCAGTACTCACTACTTCACCATTTCTAAAAGGGCAGCTGGGTTGAAAATGCTAGGATTTGGATTGAAACATAGAAGTTCTGCTTTCAAAAATATTACTGGCAACCATAAAGACTAAAAATATATTTTAAAATAAACAGAAAAATACTCATGATCACATGACTACAGACATGAGAATATGAGGGAAAAATCCATGTTTTCATCAAGTGCTATAAACCAGAGCTGTTATTTTTTTTGGCCTCCTGTTCTACTTTAGTTGCCTATTTTCAAAGTGTCTTTTGCTTAACACATGCAGATAACATTGGAAACATCACTGTTAGGACTTTGTTTTTTCCTTTTGTTTCATGTTGTATATTTTTTTTCAAGCTTAAACTACAGTTTTGAATGCTTGTGAGCAATGCAGAATGGGAACCCCTCTTACTACTACTGCTGATTTTTTTTTCAAAGCCGTGGTTAACAAGAGGGAACAGAAAAAGAGAACTTCATTTTAAGATTATATGTATTGACAGCTTTTTATTATGACTGTCATTCATCTTTCAGTAGAATCAGTAATCCTTTTAAAATAAGAGTAGATATAAAATGTAACTATTTCTAGTTAAACTTTCTCACATTAAAGTAATTATTGTATTACATTTGGATTACTTTAATAAGGTTCTCCTGCATCAGGTACTACAAAAATGTCTTTCTGCCCTGACCTGTGGTTCCTTATTTTATCCTTCAAAGTGAAAATACGCTGTTAGCAGAAATAGTGAACAACAGCAACATATTAGTTTTAAAATGTATTATGTACATTAGGCATGAAATACGTACAAATTGGACAGTAGATTACTGAGTAGACAGATCTGAAGAAACCCAAAAGAAGCCTGTTAAACAACAAGAGATCTTTACCATACTTATGCTGCTGCTTGAAACTTAACGCTGTTATATTTTTTTTTGTCCCTAAGAAGTGTGATTGCTTTTTATCACTGGTGTGAGGGAATGGCAAACTCTGTTAACAGGTTGATGGCACTAGAATTGTATGAGCTTTCCACTCTGCTTCTTAGGGAGCTGATAAGTCAAAATAAATAATAGGTACTGCTGCAAGGTTTACTGGGAGTATGGAGCTCATCCCCACAATAGGCCACCAACGAGACCGCATAGTGTTTATAATTTAAAGTATTCTCCCTCCTTATACGAAATTGATTATTGCCTAGGATCTTTGGGGTTTTGTATCGTTTTTCTGAGCCTGATAGGTAACAGTGTTTGATGGAAGTTGAGCCAGTCATGTGTGTGCTGCCTGCAGATAGCTGCTCCAAGCATCTATAATTTGTTTAAAATGATTGGGTGGGGAAATTCTGAAGCAATCTTGTGAGAATGTGTGTCGCCTTGCAGGTAATGTACTAGTACACTAGAGTAGTAGGTTTATTGTTCCTGGGGCTGATGGTAAGTTGAGTATATCATCAGGCTGCTGACTTGTATGCCTATATGAGAGGAAAATGCATTACTGTAAGCCTGGAAAGAAAGTTATCAGCTCAGTAGGAAAGAATTCCACTACAGAAGGGTGAGCAAACAGTAGAAGACATTAGTAAATGAGCAGCATGTATTTACAGGGACAATGAATGCATTCTGTAAAATGTCCTACTAAAATGAAAGGCTTGAAAAATAATTTGCTGTTTGCCCCCTGCAGAATAGCTCCGTTGGAAATTTGAAACACTTGTAGTTTATCTTAATTTAGAAGCATTACTAGGTTTTGACTGAGGAAGATGAAAAACCAGCAAAGCCAGCATCTGTACATTAATGTTGCCTGTTTCCTTTGTTGCCAGTGCTTTGCTTCTACTGTGGAAAAAAAAATATCAAAGATTGGGCATTTGTTGATAATTCAGAGTGGTGAAAGTGTAGGTGATGATCACATTGTGTATGATTTCTGCAATGTGATTGGCTGTTTGCTGGTTCTCATCACACAAGTTGTTAGCTGTGGTGATGGCTATTTCCATTAATGTAAAAGAGGAGTCAACAGAATTGGATTATAAAGGTATTGTTGATAAGTTGTGAAGAAAGCACCCCTGCTCTTGGGTAGACATAGTAAGTTTTAGCACCTAACAGGAGGTGTTTGAGAATCTCAGGTGGATGGTATTTAATGTTTCCATGGGTTTAACTGGGTCAGTTACTTTGCTGTGGGGGTGGTGAGGCACTGGCATAGGTTTCCCAGAGAAATTGTGGATGCCCCATTCCTAGAAGTGCTCAGGGTCAGGTTGGATGGAGTTCTGAGCAGCCTGGTCTAATGGAAGGTGTCCCTGCCTGTGTCAGGGGGTTTGCGACGAAGAGATCTTTAAGGTTCATTCCATCTTAAACCATTCTGTGGCTCAGTGGTTTTTCAGAGCAAGTGCCCAGTTTTGCCTCTGTACCCCAAGTGTCATAAACCAAGCCAATATGGAAGTAATTAAGCATTATATACTAGAGCATATCTTCAAACCCAGACTATTGTAATACAAGCAGAATAT
This sequence comes from Onychostruthus taczanowskii, assembly GCF_017590055.1. Taxonomy (NCBI): domain Eukaryota; kingdom Metazoa; phylum Chordata; class Aves; order Passeriformes; family Passeridae; genus Onychostruthus; species Onychostruthus taczanowskii. Next base: position 4,422,636 of record NW_024499240.1, on the reverse strand, counting down.
ACTGAGTGTGAGAGATAGCCTGGAAGAGAAATGGGTAAGGCAGAGAGGCAGCAAGCTGGTTTGGATACTGTTTATTAAAGCTAGTTAGCCATTTCTGGAATTCAAGTATCAATACACTCAAGTATTGAATATAAATCTATTAATGAATTTAACTATTATTTTTATATACTGATGAGTCTTGACTTGAGATATTTTGATGAGTAGTTGTAAATGTTTTTATGAAGAAAAAAATTGCGTGTAGGAAATTGATTCTTGTTTTTTTAAGTAGTATACAGTTAAATGCTTGAGAGTTATGAGAACATCAGGAGCTTAAGTCTCACAAAAAACAAGTGAAAAATCTGTCTTGGTGAACATGGATGAATAAGAAAATAAAATTTTAAAGAAAAATACGAGGCTTTTTTTACCTTTCTCTAAGATTAAGATAAGCAATTATGGGAAACAAGTGAAAATATGATTTAAATTTTCTGGCTGTTTCAGCACATTCTTTCCTAAGTCTTCGCTGGGGGAGCTCAGTGTGTGTTAGCAGTCAGGTTTGCATACACCTAAGCAGTAGCCAGTTGGCACCTTGTTTGTGCGTTAGTAGCCGAGCCAGTAGAGCCAGTGAAGCCTGCCTGTCTTCAGCTCTGTTCACGGTTCATTGCCATTTTTCAGGCTCCATAATGAGCTGCACTGACCTGTTTGTGTTTGTAGTACATGGCGACTCTAGCTTGGCCAGAAGCTGCAGTGAATTAGTGGTAAGTGGGGAGCTCAAATGTGTGTACCTTGATTCCTTGATCTGCAACTATGATGAATAAATCTGCTGCAAACAGAACTTTCAGAGGAAGTATGACAAAATAATTTAGCACTATGGATTTAGTGCTTGCTTTCTTATTTTCTTAACCCTCACCTTGCACATTGGTGAGTAGGTATGAGTAGACAGTTAGAAATGGTCAGAATAGTTTTTTAGGCTTCTTGTTGACCCTTACAAGTCCTTTAGCCTACCTTGCAGTGGAAACTGGTTTAAACCAGTTTTTAGGGTTTTGACTCCTATGTTTGGCCTTTATGTAAGGGTTAATCACTAGCCAAAGTCTGCCCTGAGAATATGTAATCTCAGTCTAACTGCAAAGGAGGTGATCTAGCCGAGGAATCTGACTTCATACCTCTTTTGAGACATGTATTCTGGACGTTTCCTTTCCTTTTCTCACTGAAAAGATAAAAACATGTAGCAGTTTCCTAGATTTCCTCTAGAACTAATAGACTGCAGGATTGAAACTATGAATGAATCAAGTAGTCCTTCAGTATAGAGGAAGCAATACATTTACTTCCAAGTAAATAGGTCTTGATAGAGTTACCAAATTATAATTAAGGTTCTTACTGCATTTTGTCTCATAGAACTGTTTAAACGTATAAAAGGTGTGTTCTCAGCTGGAATATTTTGTATTTTGTTTAACTGTGTGCCACATTTTATTTTGCTGTTAAGAGATTCTAGGCTGATAAACAATTTCAGGTACTGTGAGGGAAATTTTGAAAAGTGTTCATGTGTTATGGATAGATGTCCTGTTATACAGTTCATGTGTTTGATAATCTGCACAAAAAGCAGGCTTGTTTTGCAGCATGGCAATGCTGTGTATGAATAATGCATGCTGTTTTTCAGATGAGGTTTTTGCCTGAATTCAGATAATATGTTTAGCATTGAGATTTCAGTTGTACAGTATACCTGTGGAGAATTCCACCTGAAATGGTGGGTTTTTTCTCTACTTCATTTAAAGAAGGACATCTCTATTTTCGCTTATCTTAAAACATTTTAATAACTGAGACTACCAATTATGTTTTATAGGATTTGATTTTTGTGCTAAGGCCTTATCAAAAGCATCTAATAACGTGCTTTCTGCTGATTTAATGATATGTTTTAGATGTCATTTCTTATACCTATCTTCAATAGCCATATTCAGACAGTGTGATTGTAATAATCAAGTTTCAATCAAACCATACTTAGTATGACAAATATTGCCTGAGATTGTAGTGCAGGTATTTGTGCTCTTGATAAAGGGCTTAATTTGACTTCTGGCAGAGACAGAGAACCACTATTGATTTTTATATCAGAATGCAAAATAGCTTTTATTTGTCATGTATGAGGGAAATTGCTTCTTAATTAAAACTAAATAAAACACTCACTCCATGGTTGTATGCAGTAATACAAAAAGTATCATTTGTGTCTCAAATGTGTTCTTTTACAGGTCTGTAAAGGTTTGGTTAGCAATTATTTTTAACAAGCTAAAACACTTCTTAAACAGCTGCTGAAATCATAATTTTTTTGTATTCCACCTGGAATGTTTGTAGATTTACTGTACCCCAAGGCTCACCTGTTGTTTTTGCCTCCCCAAAGCAAATGTCAAAGAGATATTTGAACAAACTCTTATTCATCTTCAAATCCCGTTCAACTGGGACTGTGAGTTTATTCGACTGCATTTTGGACATAACAGGAAGAAGCATCTTAACTATTCAGAGTTCACTCAGTTTCTTCAGGTCAGTTATTAACCTTGGTCCAAATCTGGAGCTGAAATTCATTTAACTTTTAATAATACGCTAATACCATTATAAATTTTGAGCTTATTCTGGTAGTGATAATCCTTATCTTATACTAATCCTGACAGCTAATGATGAACGGTTATTTCTCCATACTGGTTTTGTAAGCAGTGTGTACTCATTGTACATCCTTTAAAAGAATAGGACAAAACATACTGTTTATGAAGTTAACTGTTTTATTGATTGTTGTTGAACTGGGTTGAGGGTTTACTTAATTAGCAAAACTAAACTCTCCGAGAGAAAGCTAGCATTCTGAATATGGCTAGTTACTACTGACCACAAAAACTCCCCTATAGAGGTTTTAGGATCTGTACCAGTTCTTTATTTTTATAGATATTCTAATACTTATCACTTTTTTTCTCTCATGGGCATGCATGCTACCACACACACACTGGGAGTTTGGTCTTAAATGCAGCCAGCTTGCAGGAGGTAAAATCTGATTTCCTGTGATATTGCTGAACTACCTTTAGGGACTGGGCTTTAAAGAATTCTACTTGTTGAACTGCACTTTGTGCTGAGCCAAAAAGTTACAGTTAAAACATATTATGAATTGAACATTATACTAGGAGGAGGGAAAGGAAAATGTCATCTATAAAAGATGGAAAAAGAGCAAATTAGGAGAAATTTACATTGTAATTCATGGAAAGGAAGTTCACAGTGTTGTTGATAATTGCACTGAATTCCATAAATTAACATACAATGACCACCTTGTGCTATAACTTAAAATTGCCTGTCTGGTTGATGTGAAGTAAAATAGATTATGTGCTTCTAGAGCTGCCTTTGATGCAAGAAAAGTTTTTTATGTATTGTCTTAAAAGTAAGGAGTGATAGATGTGCTTTGACATAATCTGTAATTATTGCCAAAGATAAAAATATGTCACAAAATATTTTGGGTTGTAAGGGACGTTTAAAGGTCATCTAGTCCAATCCCCCTGCAATGTGCAGGGATGTCTCCAACCAGATCAGGTTGCTCAGAGCTCTGTTCAATCTGACCTTGAGTGTTTCTAGGGATGAAACATCTACCACCTCCCTGGGCAACCTGTACTAGTGCTTTACTGCCACTGTTTAGTTTAGAATCATTCCCCTTGTCCTGTCACAGCAGGTCCTACTAAAAAGTCTGTCACCATCTTTCTGATAAGCCCCCCATAAGTTTTGAAAGGCTGCAGTAAGGTCCCTCAGGAGCCTTCTGTTTTCTTTTCCTCTCCAGGCCAAACAGCCCCAGCTCTGAGCCTTTTCTCGTAGTGGAGGTGCTCCAGTCTTCTCTCATTTTTATGGCCCTCCTCTGCCCTTGCTTCCAAGAGCAGAATGATAAATGTCTGTTCTAGTTTTATGTTTGTTTTTCCAATATACTGCCATGTAAGATACAGTAGCCTCTTACTGTCACGGTATGATTAAAACCCTTAGTAGGGAAGGCTAGTATGGGTTGTAGTAATTTCAGTATGTACACAATTTGGATATTTTTATTCCTTCTTTTTATATAAGATTGTTTTTCTCTTTTGGTCTAACACCATCTTCTGGGGTTTGGGGCTTGAATCAGAGCATGTTTGTTGTACCCTGATCTAGAAAACGCTGTTCATGAGGTTATGAGAGTTGAGAAATTACTGCAAAGGTGATATAAGCTAGATGGTTTGCCCTCTTCTTACTGTCTGTCAGAACGTGCTTATTTTTTAGCAGCTTCTAGAGGTCTGAATGACAGCTGAATGGGCTTTATTGTTTGTTTGAATAGAAGGAAACAACTTTTTCTGGACATAGAATTTACAACTATCATTATTATCTTGAGGTTAGGTTACCACAGTGATTTTTGTATGAAGGTTTTTACAGTTTGTATGGGAGTTTTAAATTGTGTGAAATGAGTGACCATTTGTGACATTATGGGAGATAGCAGTTTGGGGCAATCTAAATCCATATTATATAATTTTCACTGTCCTCCTGTTTATTTTCAAGTACTTTCCAGTAAGTTAGTATATAATAGCCCAGTCATATTTCATCTTGGATACGTTAGAGATCATCTCACTTTGTGCCTTCAAGATCAGTATCAGAAGTTTTTCTAGCACTTGAGTATTTAATTAAGGAATAGATAGCAGGCAGGACATGGGTATGTGAAGTTCATTTCTTACATCATTTAGTGGAAGTGCATATTTCCTTACAGTTGAATTGAGGCTTTTCTTTGACAAAGGACTGAATCTGTGGATAAAATCAGTATGCAGACTTCTTATTTTAGTTGAGCTAGCCTTGAAGTTTAAACTGTAGTTATGCTATGTCTGTATGCACAGACCTGTTGGAGCATAAGAATGTGAAATTAGTGAAAGTTTTGTGAACAGTGGGTTACAGAATCTGCTTCTAATCTGCTATCTCTGAATATTCATTCTAGGAGCTGCAGTCAGAACATGCAAGACAAGCCTTTGCGTTGAAGGACAAAAATAAAAGTGGTCTGATAACTGGGCTGGACTTCAATGAGATCATGGTTACCATTCGCTCCCATATGCTTACTCCATTTGTGGAAGAAAATTTAGTTTCAGTAAGTGTTAAACAAAAAGTGCCTTGAATTCAGTGTTTAATAGCTGGAATGTTTGAAGATGGCATGGCTTCTCTCCCACTTTGTCTTCTACCTGTTTGTCACTCACTGCCTCAGTGCTAGAGATTATCAGCTTCATAATAGAGTGGGCAGGGTGAAACATGGCAGCATTCCTTGGCTGCAGTAGTGAAAAGGTTGGCAGTCTGGTTTGCATGTTTAAAGTGCCATTGGAAGCAGTTTGAGTTAGTCTACTATACTTTCCACCAGAGCAGGGCAAGTACTTGGTACAGAAATAATCATAGAATTGTGGAACCATGTAGGAAAAGACCCTTAAAATCATCAAATCCAATAGAAGTTATTTAGGACAAAAGCATCCAGTTTTTATATTTGAATATATGACATCTCAGGAGCTGGAGACTACTTACAATTTTGTCCTTTTATATACTCTTGCATTCTTTTCTTTTTCAGATCAGAGTTTGGAAAATCAGTATGTAGATTCTAGAGGTAGAATGGTTACAGTCCTGATAGTTTGGCAAGATCTGTAGGTAAAGTAATAACATACAAGTTATAATTTGAAAGTACATAGTATGAAAATTACATAAGAATGAAATTTATAGAAGATAAAGTAATAACATTTATCTTGCTATCTTACCTATAAATCTTGCCTTGCCTTACTCATAAGGCATACTGTCTTCTGTAAAATTTAGAGAACTAACTTTAGACTTAGAAGTAAATGGTCATTGATGTATGTGATGCAAGAAATCAGTTAGTGCCTTTATCTAAAGTCATTTGCATTTGCATGCATTTCTCTTTCAGAAGATTACTTGGTGGCACTTTTGATGTGTCTGTCAGATAACTTCAACAATAACCTACTTGTATGATTATTTCCTAATTGTTTCCTAGTGTTTAATCTTTACCACAAAAATAGTATCCTGTTTAATAATTCTCCCCTCATGTTTCTATTTAAAAATATCTTAAAATTACAGGAATAGAAAGACATCTATAATTCTCTCATAATTTGCTCAAATGAGTGTTTCTGTAATTGTAATAAGATGTTGTAAAAGTGTCTAAGGCACTTAATAACTGTTTTCATTTAATTTTTAAAGGTAGCTGGTGGAACTGTATCACATCAGGTCAGCTTCTCCTTTTTCAATGCATTTAATGCCCTTTTGAATAACATGGATCTTGTTAGGAAGATATACAGTAATATAGCAGGTACAAGAAGAGATGTTGAAGTCACAAAAGGTAAGATACATTTCCTACAGTTTATTACTTTTTTAATTCTGTCCATTGTGTAATTGGTGATGCACAGGGGTTAAGGTGAGTCAGAAGTCAGTTTATGGCCACTGGGAAAGTGTTTTTTAGCTGTGGGTGATTTTCATCCTCACAGGTTAGTAAGTATTTTCAGTTAGCTCATTGAAGAGAAGATTCTGGCAGGAGTTATTGTTTGAATGAGTTACTGCAGGTCAGTATAATACTGAGGTTTTTACAGATCCTTGAAAGAGATGCATTGGTGCTTAGAGGTAGGAAATTCCTATGGAATGTGGTGGAATGGGTTAAGTTTGAAAATCTGAGTGGTTTTATATATAGGTTATGCCAGTTAGTGCATACAAATCCCTGTGCATGTGAAAGGTTGCCGTATTTCAGTCTTGTCACAGACTGAAGCAGAGTGCTTTTGTAGCCATTTCATGACAGATTTTATCACCAGTTTTACTGCCTCTCTGGATGGGACCAGCCAAACCATTGTGTGGTAAAAAGCATGCCAAGTTCTTTTTATTATTTTTCTTCTTCTTTGTTTAGCTTATATTCATATGCTCTGCATATTTTTCCCTAAAGGAAAGAATAAAAGGCCTGCTCATCCTCCAGATTATCCTAACAAATTGCCTAGCAATGTGTTTTGGTACAGATGCATAAATACATCTTGCTTGGATTTGTACTGAGAGGAAAGGCTGCTGTGTTTTCACTGCTTAGACTTGTTAACTGCAACTTTCCAATTATGTCATAAACATGTTGTGTAATTTGGCCAGATGAATATCTAAGCTTGGAGTCAGTCAGCTGTGAGAGGAAGAAGACTGGACATGATGGCAATAGATGAGTCAGTTGCCCTTAAAGCTGTGAATAATGGACCATTTTTCTGTTATGTCCCGTTTTGCAGAAGTTCAGAAGCAAGAATCACAAATTGTGGGTGTCATTTTATTAAGCTTGCTAATTTGAGCAAGCTAATTTAATTTTATTAGGCTTGCTAATTATTTGTCTTTGGTGAATATTTACCATAAATCAGAGTTGTGGAGTCAGACTCTGTGTTGGAAGGCCTGTTTCAGGATAGATGTTCTCCTAAAGATACCTTTTCCCTTTGCATTATAGATTTTGTTTCTTGGTGATAGACTTTGTTTTTATGATGTTAAAGTTATTTGAAAGGATTCAGAGAGGAAATTTGACAAATAACATAAATGTTGTATTTCTCTTTCCCTTTTAAATCCAGAGGAATTTACACACTCTGCAATCCACTTTGGACAAATTACACCACTGGAAATAGATATTCTCTACCAACTTACAGACTTATACAGTGTTACTGGGTAACATAATCATGAATTTTATCATTTTGCAATCATAATTTTTGTGGGTTTTGTGTGACCTCTTGTTTTTGTCCTAATTTTAAAACGTTTTGTGTCTTGTTCTCTTTTGTTACAGTCATTTGTTCAATGTAAACTGATTTTGTTGTCTCCATGGGTTTTGTAAGTGAATTGTGTGTGTCAAGCACAATTATTAGTTGTATTATAGATATACATATGAAGTAGCAAAACACAGTACTCCCAAAAGGCTACAAATGCACTGGTTGATGTTTGACGTGGATCTTTAATGCGTGCAGAATCTTATGTAGAAATAGCTATAAATGCTTTCATTTGTGTATTATATTCCTTATTACTAGTAGTGAAGAACTTCCTTCTAAGTAATCCATGTTCCCTTCCTCTCCAAGCATTCTTTAATGCAGTGGAGCAGACTTTTTAGGTCTGCATTAAGATATGACAAGTGTCTTTTTTTAAACTCAGATGTAGTTTGTGGGGTGTGGCCAGGAATACTGTACTTAATATGATTGGTGCTTTATCTAACCATTGTTTGCTTTTCTCTGCCTTGTGTAAAGGCGCTTAACTTTGGCAGATATTGAGAGAATAGCACCACTGGCTGAAGGTGCATTGCCTTATAACCTGGCAGAGCTCCAGAGGCAGGTGGGTAGAAGAAAAAAATGGAAATTAAGTGAATGTTAACATGTACTTGCAAATGAAAAATAAGAATAATGCACTTTAAACAGATTCCTGGCAAGTGGAACATGCTGTGTATATTGCTGTAAGGATAGAAATGGGGCAGGCTGTTAGATACTGTATGTCTCTAGACAAGGTATGAGATGTCGGCATAGCCTGTTTAGATATGAGCGCGTATGGATGCTTGGATTCCTTACCCTGAGTCCATTTGTTCACTCCTGAAAAGCCTTTTCACAGGGCACAGTCCTCCATGAACTGCTCCAGTGTGAGTCCTTCCTGTGGAGTCCAGTTCTTTACAAACTCCTGCAGGGTGTGTCTCTTCCACGTGGTGCAGTCTTTCAGGACTACATTCACGTGGGTCCTCCATGCAGTTGCAGCCTCCTTGGGATGCATCCACCTGTTCCTGTGTGGGGTCCTACAGGGTCTGCAGGGCAATCTCTGCTCCAGCGCCAGGAGCAGCTCCTCCTGCTCCTTCCCTGACCTTTGTTTCTCTCATATGTTCTCACTCCTCTTACCAGCTGCCATTGCACAGGGTTTGTTCCCCCTTCTTAAAAAGCTTATCCTAGAGGTGCTGCCACTGCCACTGATGGACTTGGCCTTGGCCAGCGGTGTGTGTTGGCTCTGTCAGACATGAGGGAGGCTTCTGGCAGCTTCTCACAAAGCCACCCTTGTATCCCCCACCCCCAGCTTTGCCACACAAACTCAATACAGGTAGTAAAAAATATGAATATTAAACGTAAAGTTTATAAATGTGTTCTTCGTACTCACCTCTCTGAGTCGACAAAATACTGACTGACTTCACTCTCCAGAACTACCTTTGTAGCTTGGCACTCTTTCAAAATGAGCTCGCTGGTAAAAGTGAGCTCCCTCATCACTGGAACAGAATACACTCTTTTCATACTCTTGAAGTAGTACATTATATTTTCATCTTATTCTACATTGTGTGTTAAAACCAGACACCAGAAAGCAAAATAATTTTTTTTTTTTAGTTTGTTAGGAATAGTCTTTTATTAGATCTTATCCTAAGTGAACAGTGAATAAAGTCTGTTGACAAAATGAAAGATATCAGTTCATGAAGAGCAGATATCATCTCAGTGTGGTCCAGCTGTCCCTGGGAAATGAAACCAATTCTGTAATCAGTTTTATATGATTTAAAAATCCCTTTGTAAAGAAAAATCTAAATTTTTACATAAAATCACTCTGTACAGATTTAGTAGAAATGAAAATTAGCCTGCTTTCAACCATGTTTACTTTATTGTCAATTTTTTTCATTGTGTAAGATTTTTTAAAGCTTAGCAGCTGAATATCCTATGGGGATGACAGCTACAGTAATTTTCTCTTTATAAATATTCATGATTTGAAAGCTATAGCATTAATTACATTCATTTACATATCCATCTGAACACACAAGTAAACTGAAAACTTTGTGAACACTTATTTAATAATATAAAAGTGACATTTCCTTCAGAAAGAATTTGATTTTTAACATTCAGTGATGCATTCACTAAGATTAATGTCTAAATGCAATGATTGGATTTTGATGAGAACCGTGTGAAGCTTCGAGAAAAAAGAATAATCTTAAACCAGCTGAAAGGCAGCAGGTGTGCTAAGCTAGGAGAAAATTTCAGTGGAACGAAGAACTAGTTCTGCTTCTAAGGCTTTTTGGGGTATATTATTGCATGTGTCTTTTATTTACGTGAATCAAAAGAAATATATCTGAATTTTATAATTTATTTTTGTGGTTATTTTGGTTTTATTGTGATAATTATTTATCCTTTGAGGGTTTTGTGTGTGGTTTTTTGTTGTTTTTTTTTTTTTTAATAGGGAAGCATAGTGGTTTTACAATAATGAGGATATTCTTTGGATTTATTGCTTCTGTTGCTTGTAAAGGCAGTACATTTGATTGATGCTTTTTTTATGCTGGTCTGAATGTTCAGTGTGTAATTTTGGTGCTACCTAGAATTTCTCTATTCTTCTGTGTTAAGCTGTATTGTGGGGGAGGAAAGTGTCTTGTGAAGGGAAGTGGTTTTAGCTGTACCTTTTTATTCTGTGGAAAAAGGGTATCAAATATAATCCATGTTTTTGTACAGGTAATGATCTCATCTTGAGCTCCTGGGCTCCTGTCCTGTGTTGTGTGTATCCCGTGTAACACTTGTGCAGTGTGGACAGGTTTTTGCACATCCAGTGTCACACCAGCCCAGAGCAGCTTGTGCTGAGGCAGGCACTGTCCTTCTGTGGTGCTTCAGTGAGCTGAGCTCCTTGGCTGGGTAGCCCTGGGGAGGGAGCTGAGAAGTGTGTGTGTGGTAATCTCTGTGAGAATTCCTAATATGCATCTGTCCGGGGTCTGGACATTCCAGCTGTCCTGGCAGAAGCACATCTGCTAACAGTACAGGCTACTTTTAGGAAAACCAGATTTGTGTTTGGAAAGTGGACTTTAGTATCTGCTTTACTATGGAATTTAACAGTTAATATCTTGGCCCCTTAGATAGCCCAAACAAGTTATACTGCATAATACCAGTTCTTCTCTAATTGTCTTATTTATGTTTGGATGAAACTTGGGCCCATCTTACATATTTTATAGTGCAAGTTTGTGAACATGTCTTGTTAATCAGTTACCTTGTTTCTAATAGCCATTTAATAACATAATTGTGAGTCTCTGCAGATATTTTCTGTGCAGACTGTATTATTTAGAATACTTAACACATTTATGATAGTGTATGTAATTGGAAGGGTTGAGGTCAGCATTGCTCTGTAAATTAGCAACTGTATGGAAAAGTCTGGTCTTCTGTTTTGAAGACATGAAATCTCATGCTTGTGCTACACATTAATGGATATGTAATCTTAAAATATGTCCTCTGCTGATAGAGCTTGTCTGTGAGATATTCTGTGAATTCCTTTTGAAATACTGAATTTTATTTCAGTCAAGAGGGAGTTCTATGCCTTACAAATTCAAAAGCAACAGAATAGAAAATATCAAAGTTGTTTAGAGTTTCTGTCTTCTTTTTCTTGAGCATCATTGTTCTGATTATACTGGTGTACTGGTTTGGCACAACTAGGAATATGAAAGGAATATTTTCTAGAACAAGTATTTGGACAATGTGCTTCATCCATTAGGCACAATAAGACATTATCTACTAATTGCTTTTTCTTCTTCCTCCTGAACATAAAGCCACTAATTTTTATCAGATTCTTTCTGTACCATTGTAAAAGCAATTCACAGATGCCTGTTTTCCTGTGCAGATTTTCAAGCTTTTTTTCATTTCTTTTCCCCTCACACAGCAATCTTTTGGAGAATTAGGCAGACCTATTTGGCTCCAGATAGCTGAGTCAGCTTACAGGTTCACTTTAGGCTCGGTTGCTGGAGGTGAGTAATATTTCTGCTTTCTGTTTCCAAGCTTGGGGTACTTTAACACTGTTCTGCCAGCCTACGTGATGTCATCTCTGAGGTGGATGTCATGGTTATACATGTGTAAAATCAGATGTTGGAATAATTTTGGTTGTGCTATTCCCTTTCTTTCCTTATCACTTGGATTCTAGAACCCCTCCATAGCCCTTTGAAACTACACCAGTAACAAGTTTCCTTAGTGGTAATTCAGATAGGCGTTCTTCATTCTGCACACCTGTTTTATGTAACAGTGTAATCCATTCTCCTTGAGACTTTTCCTAGACTTTCATTATCGTTCTTTCTTACCTCCAACATACCAGAGGTCTTACCAGCTTATGTATTCTTGGTGTTTAAATAAATGCTGTAGAAAATCATCACAATAATTACATACTACACCAACAGTCATGTTGCAGAAATAATACTCCAGGTGCTTTCTTACAGCTGTTGGTGCTACTGCAGTGTATCCCATAGACCTGGTGAAAACTCGTATGCAGAATCAGCGCACCACAGGTTCAGTCGTAGGAGAGTTGATGTATAAAAACAGCTTTGACTGCTTTAAAAAGGTTTTGCGTTTTGAAGGCTTTTTTGGTCTTTACAGAGGTAAGTGAATTTAAAAAAAAAAAAAATATATATATATATCAAGTCAGTAATTTTCTATCGCCCTTTTTTTTTTATTTTAATACCTCATCAGCTGGTTTCCTAAGGGAAAATCAGAATACTTGATATCATGTCTAATTTTGCTTTCATTTCTGAGCTCAGTATTTTTTTTCCATTGCATACCCTTCATCATAAACAATCGCTGGGAAAAACTGGGCTTTTTCTTGTTGTTGTTAGTGATTTGCTCCTTGCTGCTTAAGTAACTTAAAGACCTAATTTTTGGGGTGTAAGTGTTGAGGATATAATTGGAATCTTGCAAATTGAGGATTGCAACTTTTGCTGGCAGGAGCAAATTAGCATCTGAGGAATAAAGATTGGTTTTGCGGCAAATCTTCTTTGTTAAGAGACAAAAGGCAATAACTTGGAAATGTATCTGTAAACTGGATGCAAGATCTTGTGCCTTATACTTTTGCAGGTAGTCGGACTTGTTTTATAATTTTTTCTTGTGAATAGAAGTTGCATTCTTCTGTTGAATTATGTTGCTCAGTTTTACTTTAAAAGATCATCAGTGAAACTCAGAAAATTGTAATTTTGAAAAAGAATAAACCTCTAAGATACAGGTTAAGAATTCAGCTTTTTATCAATTAGGCTGAGTTTTAATCACTTTGTAAGGTGACCTGCTGTTCTACAGTACTGTTTTCTTTCTCTTGCCCCCCCACCCTGCTATTTTTGCACAGCAGCATTTAAAATAACTTATTTTATTTTTGTTTCTGACCTTACCTCAAGCAATTCCACTGATGAGTTAAAATCAGTGTTTTATAATTGGAAAAAATATTCTTCTTTGAAAGGATATCAGTTTGCTAAAGTTTTTAATAGCCTGTTTAATAATTGTTTTTAAGATTGCTTAGGATAAGAAGTTAATGTTGTTTTGACACTGTTACAGTTAATGGTCAGTATGTTGCTAAGATTTGGACTTGGAAATTTTGATGGTCTGTTGGAAGTATGTTAAACTAAACAGCAGAAACACTTATGGAGTTTACTGTGTGTCTGTTACTGGGTTCTTATATTCCTGAGCTGGGTTATCCTAATTGCATTGCAATGTAACAATACATCTATACCGTAATATAATGGTACAATGTCGTTGTTTCCTGCAATTAAAAATAGAACTGAACACAAACTGGAAATGTTATAATTCTAAAGAAAAACTTACAATTTTTGGCCAAGAAAATAAGGACACTTTTGAGTCTTGGCATGGAACTTCAGAATTAATAAAGTCTCTTCTCAGGTCCCTTACTAGCCCCTGCCGTGTCCCCATGTTCTCTGGCACACCAAATGTGTATGCTCAGTGAGTGCAGCTGCAGCAAAAAAGGAAGTGGGGGGATTGTCTTGCGGTGTTTTGTCTGGTGGTTTTGTTTTTTTTAAGTATAGGCATTGCAGAACTGGATTGTCTTTTCATCATAGATTGGATATTCAGGCTGGGAGGGCACCATTTCTTTTTGTTACTGTCAACCTTTCTTTGTGTTTAATAGCTACCTTTCCTCAGCATAGTAAGTCTGTAAATCGCACAGAAAGTACTGTGTTGGAAGAACACACTACACTGCATATATTATCTTTCTATTAAAGCACCTTTGTTCTGAGCTTCCTTTTCGGGAAATAGTAAAAAAATTCTGCAGAATGAGTACTTCTGGGAATTTTGAACATTTACCGTTTTTAGCTATGATTTCTCTGTACTTAACAAATAATGGAAAGTGGCATTGATGCAGTTTTGTTGCTGTGGGGTTTTTTTGTTGGTTAACTAGCAAACACTTTTGACAAAATGATACTCCATAACCATGGAATAACATTAGGAAGTGACCATATCCAATAAAAACAACTTTCTTTTAAGTTTTATGCTCTATACCTGTGCCAAAACGACCATGGAGAAAATGGGCTTAAAAATAAGAGATGCTGCTATAATGTGTTATGTTTGGAAGTTAAGACTGCCATCTACTGATTTTTTTCTTAAACCTATTAGTTCTCAGAAAAGTGCACGTGTGTTTATCAAATGACAGTTCATTTTCATAGTAGCTATTTTCCAGGACCATGGGTCTTGCCAAAATCAGTTTCTGTCCACTAATCCCTCCTCTTAGTAGGATTAAAAACGCTCATTAGTTATAGGGTTTAAAGAAGTTCATGCTAGCACATTGAACTGAACAAGAGAAAAATCCTTCTTACCCTTAGTTGCCTTGAGTCTTCAGAAAACTCAGGTTAGTGAGTCAAGTAGAAGTGAGTATAATTTATCATAGTCATGTGTCTATCTCACAATTACTATCCCATTTTAAAAACTGAATGCAAGCTTTATGGGAAAATGATGCTAAGGGGCTAAAAAAGTCAAACTCTTATGTAGTAGACATATCCAAGGTTTATGTTTGATCCTTAAACCTTTTTTCCATCTGTACAGCAGCAGCATCAGGCTTGACTTAGTCGAGGAAGGCAGATCTGGTCACACATTTCATTATAATTTTCAACAGAAATTGTAATATAAAATTATACTGGTATCAATATGCAGTGCTCTAGCAGCATCCCATACTTAAATGCTGCCCATCTTAAAGGATATTCCCTGTGCAGAAAGGCATTTCTGTACAGCACTGATAAAATACTATTTTCTCTATTAGGAAGATAATGTTGCCTTATGATGTCTTTGTTTCTATAGGCTTGTTACCACAGCTGATAGGTGTTGCTCCAGAAAAGGCTATTAATCTCACTGTACGTATCTTTTTTTTTTTTCTTTCTTTCCTCCCTGGCATCCTTTTGTTTGTTAACATGCACAGGATTTATTTCCTAAAATGTGTGAGAGATGACCACTTAGAAGCATTCTAACATATATGGCTACAAATTTACTTGATATATATTAATAAGGAAGAAAAATAAAATAGTGTGTAATATATTGTATCTTTATTAGGTTAATGACTTTGTCAGAGACAAATTTACCAAGAAAGATGGTTCCATTCCATTGCCTGCAGAAATCCTTGCTGGAGGCTGTGTAAGTATCTGTCCTGTGTTCCTAGGAGAAATTGATTCTCAGTTATGCCCAGAATAGTTGGAATGACAGTTAATGGGTGTGCTTTGTTGATTTGAGCAGGAGTGCTCTTTTTTCTCCCCGTCACAGAACTAAAACAAGTACTTCTTCTGTTTGGAAAGCTTAGCATGCTTCTGCATTAAGTTATCTTGGAACTATGTGCTTGAGCAACTTGTTTTGGCCCAGTTTATAACTTTCAGTTTCAGCAGTGGTTTCATTCACAAGGGCCGAAGAAGAGGGTGCTCTATTCTCCCTTTCCTTATGTTCTACTGCTGCCAATCATCATTAGTTTGGGAAGATACAGGTAGTCCTTGAGAATGGATTGTAGGCGTGATTAAGTTTCCTTCAGGGGAGGGATGGAGATGTCTAGAATGGTTTAAGGAAATCTAATTCTTGCTGAAGATTTTAAGAAGGAAAAGAAATGCAGTCTTCAACTTGCTGTATGTGAAATTTTTACTGTTGTGAAAAGATGGGAAAAATGAACAATGCATCCTTACATTTCATGTAACATGTATAAGTGAATTGTCTATTTAAATGACTTTGTATAAAATGCAGCTATGTTACTCCAGATGCTAATTACATCCCTCATCCAAATACAGTTAAAAAACAAACCACGTTTTGTTGAAATTGAGGGCTGTAATTCAGTGGATGTTTTAGCAATCTGTAAGTGGTTTGAATTGATATTGATGCTGGATTTCTTTTGGTTTTGCACGTTGGCTAATTTCATTTGTGGGATTCCCTGACAGTTGTTAACCCTATAATATGTTTAAGGCTTGAGTTGGGTTTCTTTTGTAGCAGAGAACACTAATGACTTCCAGTTGAGTAGGCTGACAGGCTGGTATAAATCCTCCTTGGCTTACAACAAAACCTGGGGCAGAAAGGTTGTTGACCTCTGCAAACTTTTAATTCAAAGAAACAGCCCTGAAGGGAGACTGCTTATAGTTCTGCCTGATTGAATTTGGCAGCCTGGTACATGTTTGAGTCTTCACCTGTCAGTGTACAAAGTTTATTTTCTGAGAAATGTGAGAAAGCAGCTCTAATGCGTAGCTAGCGGAAGAGTAACCTTTTTCTGGGAAGCTCAGTAACACAGAAAGCAAATACAGGTCATCTGTAGTGGCAGAGAATAGAATTCATTTGTGTTTGTGTTGTGCTTGCATTCGTAATTAAAGTCAAACATCTGATAATGAATTTTACTATTTTACATTATTTTGTAATGAAGTATATAATACTAAATTCAATCTAGATTAGAGCCTTTTTCACTTGCTAGGTACTTGTCTTTCAAAATAACTTCACTGTCTTACTGTAGTGAACATGCAAAAATTGGGGAGAAATTGAGTTTCAGATAAGCTTTCAGAGATTTGGGTGGTTTTTTTTGAAGATGAGCAGAGCTGTAGTCTCTCCAAACAACACCTTGTAGATGACTGTCTGAGTTGGTATTTTCATCCCCTTGTTCAAGATAATATTAATATCACTCAATCTGGGAGAATTTCAAACAAAATTATAGAAATGTTAGTCACAGTTTAGCAACCTGAGGGGTGTTTCTTTATAGCTTCCACTGGATCATCTGATATCTTACGAGCTGAAGAATTTTTTTTGTCTCTGCTGCTGCTTAGTTCAATTTTAGCAATTCCACTTCTTCCTAAATAGCAGAATCTTTGTTAGCAAGCCTATAAGGTTAAGAATCTGAAAGTACTGGTTGGCTAAAGCAGGGCAATTAGACATTAGTCTCTCTTTTTTTCGTCCTCAGACCTTTTCATTCTCATTTTGACAGCTCTTTTCTGTGTTGACTTGCTTGGAAATAATGTTGGTCATCACACTTCTGTTGTTACTGTTTTCTGTTTTTCTACAAAATATTATGGGATGCAGCCAACAATTCCATCAAAGGAAAGGCCACAAGGAAGCTTAGTCCACTTCCTTGTAGGGGCACAGAAGGCTTTGTGTTTGGGTGATGCTGCCTTTCATTTTTCCTTTATTCTCTTCCTTCTCTCTCTGTTAGTACAGAATGATGGGTTAATGTGGGAATGTTTGGATTTTATATATGCCAAAATTATTTTCAGCATTTAGATTTGGGTAACTTGTGTTTTTGTGGCTTTTTGTTACTGTTTGTTACTTGAAACAGTTAAGTATTTTGCTAAAAATATAGGCTAAAATAAAACCATACTTTTTTACCTTGTCATAACATCAGAAGAAATAGCATTATGCCCACATGTACTTCTCAGAGATGGACTTGCTACTGTCTCTGACCCTCACTTACCTGTGTTTAGTGTTGAACTACCTCCTCATTAACAGGAATAATGCAGTTTTGGATCATGTCTGGTATGGAACTGCTGGTGGATGAGCAAAATGAGCAAGGCATATTTTCAGCCATTTTACAGAACTTACAGCAGAGACCTTTCATACTTTTGAAAGCCTTCCCTCTTGCAAGATACACAAAAGCACATTGTGCATGCCACAGTCCTCAAACAGCAATCAAAAGAGTTCTTGTGAGGAAGTGGAGGCAGCTTGGGAAAGGTTCCAGCAGACATGTCAAATTCTCCTCTCTGGATGGCAGTGCTGTAAAAAAGCTTATGTATGGTGTTACAGTCTTCCAAGGCCCACACATAAGGACAGGTGAAACCTTTGACATTAAGGCAGTGGTGGTTCAGGAGACCCTGTGTAGGCTGGTCAGAATCCTCAGCTCTGGAGTATCTGGAGGCAGTGCTGTACTGTCCAGCGAAGGGGCCACTCACAGACATGTCCCTCCTCCAGAAATGCTGACACTGAGAGACTGAGTCACTTTGGCCAAAATCTTACTTCTCAGGCTCCAATCATTCTCATCTTCTGTCAGCTTAAGGAGTAAAGTGGCATTCCCAGTAAGAAGAAGCACTGTCATTCTCACAGCAGTTACCCAGGCAGGGCCTGTTGGTGTGGTCAGCTGCCTATCTGTTGTCTTTCCTTCCTTACTGCAGGGCAGGGACCTCCCACAGGCAGCCCGTGCCCTCTGCTCCTCTAAACCTTCCTGCTGGCTGCTGGGCAATGTAAATGTCACTGGGAAGTGCAGGGTCTGCTCTGTCAGAGCCCAAATATTCCCAGCTGCTCTCAAGCTGGAGCTGTATTTGAAAACTGCAGAGCAGCTACGTCGGGCAGCTCAGTTACAGCAGTCAGGTCATACCTGTCAATGAAAGGGCTCTTGTCCCTGATGGATGAAACTGATACCCCATCTTCCTACCTGCCTGAAGTATGCTGGTTTGTTAATCATTAACAGCACTATCCATATTTAAACCTGTTCACAGCAAACAGTTTCTTTCCCTACTGTTACTGTAATTAATTGAATTACATTCCATTGTAAATCAGTGATTAACCTGCATTCCTGAAGTTTTCAGCTCCCATTAGCTGTGAGTTGCAGGGGGACAGAGTGAGGCTTTGGCAATGCTTTCCTCTATCCCAACAGAGGCCTGGGAAGCAGAGAGTGCATGTCTGATATGGACAGTGCTTCCCAGAGGTGCTCATACACATGGCACATGTGAGTACATCCTCAGGGCAAGGTGCTCTAGGGAGCTGCTCTTCCTCACTTGGGAAGCAGTGCTGAAGTAGACACCTAATGCTGTGTAAATGATCCGTGGTTACTGTTACAGTAGTACTGTGATTTTAGGCTGTAATCCCTGTGAGTTACACAGGAATAAATAGATTCTTCCCGTCCTGTGTGTGGTGCTTAACATTTTGAGTGGATAAATTGAGTTTCACCAGAAAGATGTTCTTGCTTTATGCAGTAGGAGGAAAGATGTTGTGGGGTGCCAGGCAGAAATGATCTTGAGAACCTTTGGAGATGTAGGCAATGCATCTGTTGATAATTAGAGGTTGGGATGTGTGTATGTGTGCTTGTGTTTGCACATACATACACAGAGAGATTCAAATTTACCACTGATTTTGAAGTTTTGATAAACATTAAATCTAAGATTCAGTCTAAATATTTTTGGTATGCTTGTAAGAAATAATTTTCATACATATTTATGCATATCTATATATACATACACACAAAAATGCATATAGGTGTACGAGGCAAATAGGAATGTGTCAGATATTTAGTTTGGAGAAAATAATTGAAATCTTAATGGTTTTGTATAACAAGAAAAAAAATACAGAATTACAGAATGCTTTTCCTTCAAAACCCTGAAGATATGTTACTTCTTTTATTATACTTTAACAAAATAAAGTTAGAAGCAGAATTAAACTTTACTACTTTATCTTGATTTCTACTGTGGACATTTAAAATCAGGGAGAAAATGATTGTTTAATAAAAGAGACAGTAAGCTCACTCTAGGTTCATGAACCATGTCAGCTTTGCCTAGAGAAAGAAATGCAAGTTCTTTTGATGTTTTTAAACAAGACTGTTTTAAGTAACATCTTATTTTAGCTGCTTCTGTGGAACATAGTTGTGGTCCAGGATGTGGTGGTTTCTGAAAGGAAGGAAGGAAGGGCTTGAAGTAGGCCTCTCCCCTTTGGAGCATTTGCCTCTCGGGTGGAATTGGAAAGGGCAAGAGGTCTCATGTTGCAGGGTCATTTGTGTATTTCCTTCAGCCTTTGGCATGTCATGGGGCGTTTGCTGTGGGATCTCAAACTACATCTTTTCTCTCATAACCTTTGCTGTCAGATTTAGTTCCTTTATTTGCTCCTTGTAGAGTTATTTTACATGACATTAAGGTTAAGTAGAAGCTTTTATTACTGGTATTTTTGATGTGTATGAATAACCTCCATTCAGAAACAAATTTGTCAACCTTTTTTAAAGTGTCTGTTGCAATTTATGTGTGAAGCGAGGATTTATGAGAGAGCAATCTAGATTTACTGCACCATCTCCAAAAGCAATTCAGGGAGTGCAATGTATACCTCTGTGTGCATATAAGCTTGCACATGTATTTAACATACAGAGCTGACAGCTGAAGTAAGAGACTTTGAAAAAGAATGATGCTGATTGCTAATGATTTGCACAGGAGCGTGGAGATTTGTACTGCAAACCTATACATGCTTCCAGTTCGTTTTTATTTGGAGATCCTTTGTGTCATTCTCCTCTGCATCCTTTTCTGCAGAGTGCTCTTCTCCTCCCCAAGGCAGCACTCTCCTCTGCCTCACACGTTCTTTGTCACATAGATAGCCACCTTTTACTTAAATATAAAACACAGACAAACTAAACAACCACCCTTGTGTTCATTCTTTAAAAAACACACCGTGAAAATGGGAGTTTTCTTGTGTTACACGTTCTGTGTTAAAGTCAAAGCTTGTCCTGTCTGTGCTTGTGGTCCGCTGGGGGACCTAACTCATATGTGCAACTCCACTGAATGCTGTGCTCATCTTCCTGAGAATCAAATCACTGCTGGGCAGAAAAGTTTGCCAAGCTCCAAGTAAAACAGCCTAAGTCAAGGCTTGGATAGAAGGACATACTCTAATAGGGACTGTGTAACTGGGTATCTACAGCTCTTTTTGAGAAAGCTGCCTGTCGGGAAGTCTGTCAGCACTGTAAATACTCAAAGTGTTGATGTAATTAAAGAGCTTTTCAATGGGTTTTCTACTGATATTTTAAGTGTAGGGTTTTCCTTGTATTTTATTTTGCTGAATAACCTGACCACCAATCATCTTCTAATACCGATGGAGTACATGATTCCATTTTTACTACACAGAATTTGTAACATTGTATTTCTACTTAGTGTTGCTAGTAAAATATTAAAATGTGTTGTGTTCTTTTGCTTTCTGTATCAGAAGAGGGCTATGGCTGATTTTAACAGAAAGGTAGGCAGCTGTGCACCTAGGAGAGGAAAATGTTAATTTCAGGAAGAGTGAATTCAAGTTAGAAAATCGAAATGTTTACAAATTGACCTATTTATGTTTTTGTGTTGGGCAAATAGGAAGAGTTATTTTGGCTGCTCAGCAGGGTGTGCTAATTTTTAACATTAAAAATAAAAAATGGAATTGCACATATACATGTAAACAAATAATACATATTTAATAGGCATGTAGCTGGTATTTGTCTAGAAGGAATGAATTTCTAGCTTAGTGTTGGAGTATAAAGTTACTTTTTTTGTGTGATCCATTGTATTATGTAGCCAGAACATACTGCTTAACATTTTATCTACCAAAATTATTTTTTAAAAGATACAGGGAAATGGTAAACATTTGAAATTGGTTTTATGCTTAATGCAATACAAACAAAAAAAAGGTTAACAGAATTTGCCAGATGCAAATTTTATAAATTTTATTTGGGTTGGAACTTGCTTAACAAGACAACCATTTCATCTTGCATGCATAGGTGTGTATGAACTGGAAAAGGTGAGATGAGAAGTAAAGAGTCTAAAGAATGCCTTTGGACATATGAATGGTGTCAGATAACTGAGTAAACACAAGGCAGTAAGTCCAAGGAACATAGAAGATGGGAATCACTTTGGCTTGTCTGGGAGTTCTTGTGATCTTCCTGATGATTGCAACAAATGACCACAAAAACATAGGCTTTGATTTGCTTTCAGAGAGGTGAAGAAGTGAGGGAATAAAATCAAGATTAACTGTATAGACTCATTATTTAAGTGGGAAGTGTTAAAGACAGTAATTACTACAATGGAAATAATTAATCAAAAGCAGCAGTTGATCTCCCACTGTTTCGGTCAAGGTGCTTCAGCAAAGCTGTTGCAGTGATGATTTTCATTGTCAATGTTGAGTGAAGTAATAAACAGGGCTTGCAGTGAAAGGCTGTCAGTCCTCAGCAGAGGCTCAGTGAAGTATGGGTGCTGAAGGTGTTGATGCTGCCTGCCCCCAGCCCACAGATACTGCTGGAGTGCTGGGTCATTCTCAGTAAGAGCTGATGGGGGTTGCAATGCTCTTTTGTCTCTAGGCTAGAATAATTGAGATTGCCAGCTTCTAAACTGTGCATCAGGGCTAATCTCAGATTTATTCTGCCTGCTGCTGCAGAGAGGAAGATTGTGCTATATGCAGAAATGCTTAGTGTCCGTCGTTTGTCAGTCAGTTAGCAGAGAACACGATGCAGGTTCTTCAGGAGATGCTGTAGCAGACTGTTGACTTTACTTCACCACACCCCTGTATGCAGAGTGCCCTCCCAACCCCCCAGCATCACAAGGAGTTTATTGCTTGGGCAATTTAGAAGTGGTAGAAAGTTTTAACTGCAGATGTTCTGCATCTGTTTACTTCACTAAAATTTGGTGGGTTGGAGGAATCAGTCAGAATTAAGAGGAGCTTTTATATTGTGCAAAAATGCTTTTTAGAGTTGGCTGCATTCAAGCGTTATATGCCACAGTTTTTAAGGAACTGGGTTTAATTTTTTAATTAAAAAGGTGGCTTAGAAGAGGGGAGCATAACAAGCTTAGTAAAACGTAGCTGGATTGTATGAACCACAAATTTCTTCAGAAGTGAATGGTAGTACCTACAGCAAACCAGGGAAAAATGTAAACATGTAATTCTAAACAGGTTTAAAAACTCTGAAACAGAACTGCCAGATTGTATCTCTCTCAAACCTGGGACACAGTTCTTTGAAAGTCTTTGGCTAAAGTGCAGTCAGAAGCAGCTTCACAACACTCCTGCTAGGAAGTTTGCAAGACAGTTCTTCAACACTGCCAACAGAGTATTTCTTGCAAGTAAAATCTGTCATGCCTAGCTCAAAGATATGACTCATGTTTCTATCTAGTATCATATTTTGAAATACTAGTCTTCCTATTTAAAATTTATATTTTGTTTCCACTTAGGACTATTACAGGCTGCTAAACAAACCTCCAAACACCTTTTCTAATAATTTAAAATTACACCGTTAAATGCAAATTTACCTTTTAAACAGCATCACTTCTAAATGCAAATAGCGTGTCTACACATTGGTGATGGATTATTATTGAATAAACATAAGGTCTTCTTTAAATGTATTTGATGCTCTACTAGCACAAATGTAATGATTAGTTTAGTATTTCCTGTAATATCTGATAGACTTCTAGACACAGCAATGACTTCTAGAAAGTGATGTCGAGGAGAAAAGCAGAGACAAACTGAATTAATTCACCTCAGGGGGCTATAAAATATATATATGTAAAAATCTATTTTTACCAAACTCATGATTTCTGATCCAGGTCTTTTGACTTCCAGACAGGTGCTTTATTAAATCTCTCTCATATATTTTTACATGAGAATATCAGCCAATGCAGTGAGAAGTGAAGGCACTGATCACCTTGCAAAAGTCAATATGTCACCACATGCTCTAGTAACACAATTTACTTTCTTTTTCCTTGGGTTTGCAGGCAGGAGGTTCCCAGGTCATCTTCACTAATCCTCTGGAGATCGTAAAGATTCGGTTGCAGGTAGCAGGAGAAATTACTACAGGACCCAGAGTCAGTGCCCTCTCTGTTATAAAAGATTTAGGCTTTCTTGGTCTTTATAAGGTATGTACTTTGAGTGCCTTCATCGTTTTATGCTAAACTTCTATGTTGTTGAAACAAAAACTGTTAAAAACAAAGACATCTTTTGAATTTAAAACCAATCTCTTCCTGCAGGGCAGCCCCACGGTGGAAAACTGAAGAAAACTCACTTCTATATTAATGGCAGTGGGATACAAAAAAATACTCCCCCATTCTATCCTTTGGGCTTTTATGCCAAGCTGCAGGGAGTCCTGTATTGCAGACCTGCTGGCTTCTGGCACTGCTCATTTCATTTGGTGGGGTTTTGTGAAAAGTTTCTTTAGCTTTCCCTGTGCATTTTTCTTATATTTATTTTGAATCTCTGTATCTCTGTTGTTACCTCTGCAGCAGGATATTCTCTTTGTCTTAATAATTTGATGGCAGTGAAACAGTAGTGAAGTTTAGTAGGATTCAGATTTTTAAGAAGTTAAGTGGTGGGATTTGTCAATAAATTCCACTGAAAAAAGCCTGTTCTGTATAGTACTTCAGCAAAATGCCAGTCAACAGATTCCTTCCCTGCAGGTATACTTTACTGCCATCATTACAGATCAGGTGTAATGGAGCAGAAGCTATTAGTTTCCTTAAACAAGGAAGAGTGTTTCTTCCTGTATCTTCTGCCAGTGCAAGGGGTAATACGTAAATTCAGCAGTTATATTAGCTGTGCACTTACAAAACATTGCTTTATGTGATTTGCCCATAAACCTGTAATAATACTATAAAAATGTGCACATTTACTTTTAGAGCTGAAGATTTTATTTTGAATTTAGTAGATGAGATTTGTGACCATTGTATTTCCTTATTAAACTGCACCCAATCTGCAGTATTTTTTCTCTCTTTGCTAATCTTCCAGTGCAGCTTGTTTGGTCAAACAGATGATGATCAGTGTGAGGTCTTACAGTGCTCACTGGTATTTTAATAGTGCTTTTGTGTTTGTTGGAATAAAGGCTGGCAGGGACTGGTCCTGCTGTTTCCCTAGTTTCAGAAAGACATAAGGACTGATCTGTGTCACTTCTTTCATTGCCTTTGGACACATAGTGTGTAAAAAGTATTTATCATAAGTACCGATGATTGATGTCACATATAACTTACCAAAATTATATATGAACCTGGAATCTTCCTCATTCCAGACACTTAGTTTAGATACGCTTTATTCTTATTTTCAAGTTTCCTGTGTCATCTGTTTCCTGAGACATTTTATTTTCTGTGTTGTTTATGTGGTAGATCAAATGAGTTTGTACTTTCAGGGCTCGGGCTGCTTGCTGGATATCAATTTTAGCCTTATTGATAGAATTTATTTGTTTTATGTGTCTTTTCTCTGTGTCAGGGTGCCAAAGCTTGTTTCCTCAGAGACATTCCCTTTTCTGCAATCTACTTTCCGGTTTATGCTCATAGTAAACTGATGCTTGCTGATGAAAGTGGCCATGTGGGAGGGCTTAATCTCCTTGCAGCTGGAGCCATTGCAGGTAATGTTGCAGAATGTTTCCTAAAAGTAATTTTCTTTTCTTTTAGTGAGTAATATTTAATATTCATTCAGTAGCCCCATATAAAGGAAGGGTACTGTACCATTGTATCTGATTTAATCTAAATTTGATCACTGTTATCCTTAGTGGGAGGCGATGTAATTTTGATGAGAGCTAATTACATTTGCATAATGTGGATAAACAGCGTAATGCAGCTCAGCAACTTGTAGTCAAATTTGATCTGTCTGTCTCAATGGGGTTTTACTTGTTACTGAGCTCTCAGAGTTGAAGGCTGATTTGAATCTTTGATGAACATAAAATGAGAGATCGTAAGAGCTGAGAAGAAAATGACTTACTCAGGTTTGGATTGTGGAATGACTGAAAAGAAACTTTGTTCTAATGTAATTGCTGAAAATAGGGCACTAGTTTGTAAAGAAGCTGAAGTACCATACTCTGAAATTTAAAATATTTTACAGTATCTCAGACAAGTTTAGTATAAAGACAATATGCAGCTGTGATGAAAAGTTTTTACTAAAGGCACAGGGTATAAAAATAGTAGATGTAAGAACTATAGTGGTGGGTATTTAAACATGCAGATAGAGATGGTCAGATTCTGCACTGCCAAGGACAAGCAGAGCAGATGAAAACCAGGTATCTTCACGCAGCCTTGCAACTGTGAATGATTCAGTGTCAGAATCTGCAGTTCAGAAACACCACTGGGCTGAGCAAAACCCTTTGCTACTTGTTACAGTTGTAAGGAATCACTATATAGATACATACATCAGTTGTGAGCGCCTGTGTGTGAATAGCAGTTTCCCATACTGGACTTGACATAGGCTTGGCTGCACCTTCTCTATGCCTGTTGGCGTGTTCCTCGTGCCAGAGGGAGGGGAAACCACCTAGGAAACATCTAAGAGATCTGTAGCCCCGTTCATTCTTTAGTATTGCAGAGCTGCCAGAAATGGAAAATTATTTAGCTTATTATATATATATACATACATACAATACAATACTCGTATATATTATTCATTTGTATCTCCTATAAGACTTTTTAGACTGCAAACTTCAGTTTCTCTTTGTTTCATTCTCTGTGTTTCTCTGTTGCTCATACTAAGGGATGAATCCTATTAAAACTGTATGTAAATTTCATAGGCCTAGTTTTATAGCATGTATAGGAATCTGCCTCTCTGAATTGCAAATTTCACATTCTGGATTGCTCACTCAATCCCAGTTACACGTGCGCAGCAGGCAAGAATACAGTCTGAAGGGATCTGCCTGTCAGGAGAATCTGCATATGATTGCTCTCTGTGTATGCTTGCAGCCTTAACTGCAGTGCTTCTGTTTTTGTTTAAAACCTCCTGGATTGCCCAGTGACACTTCGCAGTTTATCAGTACCTATGCAATCAGTTACTTGTTAACATTTTTAATTCAGTGTTAACCAGTTGGAAGTTTAACAGAAGTCAAAATTAATTTCATGATTTCAAGTCAGAAGATGGTTCCTCTTTTTAGGGGTATTAAGTTTTTATAGTATTTAGAAGTATTCAGAAATATCTCAGATAACACAGTTATATACTGTGGAGTACATTTCTGAAAACTTTCTCCTTTCCTTTGACTAGAAAGCCGAGAGTGGTGCCTTGGAAGTGGAGATTTGTTCTTCCATCACTGTTGGCTAATATCACGCTGTTGGTACTAAGCAGACTTGTAAAACACCTTCATTGTCCTCAGTCTTTTTATGGCTTGCCTACTGAAGTAAGCAGCATCTATTCTCCTACAGAACAGTCCAAATTGCAGTTTAGACATATTTCTATGGAATAGGGGCTTTAAGCAGTAGTTTTTCTCATCAACACCTTTAACAAATGGAGGCATAGGATTCAATTTCCAAATCAATCATCTGTGTAATTTGCAAAATACGTTGTAGAGTATAAACAAATAAAAAATTAGTTGTGCAAATTTACTGTATCTATTACATATGTATAGCAAATTTTATCTATCTTGTTTCAAATTATTGCTACAGCCAGACCACTAGAAGATGCTGAGAATGGATTTTGATAGTTTATTTCCTTTACTACCAGTTTCAGCCTTTAAATTTAGAAGAAAGTCAGAATGATTATCTCAGGCACGACAGTTTATATGAGCATCAAGAGTAAGAAGCTGCATTATTTTGTAATGTCTAGCCCTTGTAAAAAATATGAAAGTTTGCACTTGTATTTTTCACTTGTAAGTGTTTCATCTTTTACAAGATCCTTTGTGCAAATTAAATGTGGTTTTCTTCTAAAAGGTGTGCCTGCTGCTTCTTTGGTAACCCCTGCTGATGTCATCAAGACAAGACTGCAAGTGGCAGCTCGCGCTGGTCAGACAACGTACAGTGGAGTTATTGACTGCTTCAGAAAGATTCTAAGGGAAGAAGGCCCTTCAGCTTTGTGGAAGGGAGCTGGAGGTGAGAAAAAAATTTTTAAGGCTGACCCCAAATCTGCAAATTAGCACTGGCTTGGTTAAGGACAAATCAGAGAAGTATTTCCAAGGTCTGATTGTGAAAAACATAATACCTTGTTAAAAATGTTTAGCTTCTCTCCTGAGGAATTGTTTTATATGTTTAACACTATGATTTGTAATATTTAACAGCTCGTGTGTTCAGATCTTCGCCCCAGTTTGGTGTTACTTTGGTCACTTATGAGCTTCTGCAGAGATGGTTATATGTTGATTTTGGAGGCCAGTAAGTCAAGCATTTGCTATTTAACTTGCACAAAACAACTGCCAAATGTAAAGAAAAAAAGCATAAACTTTTTCATGCATAGGATGACCCATTAAAACTTGTTGACTTGAGCACCTGTACTTAAAATTGCAGCATGTAAAAATCGCCTGTCCATATAAGAGGGAAATTTGCATGCCACTTCTAAACAGATGAGGAGATAAAGAGCCATTTAATATTTATTTCAGTACACTAATTTGTATTTCCATTGTAGCAAGATAGTTTTATCCATTTTCCTCATGACACTGGAAGCTGAAAGCATTTACAAAAGTATCAGTAAAAATGTGACTTTAGTTTTGGGTTAGAGTTAAAATTAAGTAGTCGTCTGACCTCATTCACCTCACCATAGGAGTCAGTTAATCAAGGTCAGCTTTAACAGTCTTCCATATTCAGACAAAAGACTTAAGTATTTAAGCCTGAATAAGTCTTAAGAAAGTTCTTATGAAATCTAAACTAACAAAATAACCTATTTTCTTTGTTCAAACAGCAAACCCGCTGGATCAGAATCTACCCCAAAAACACGAATTTCAGATCTTCCTCCTGTTAACCCTGCACATATAGGAGGATACAGACTTGCTACAGCTACGTTTGCTGGTATAGAAAATAAATTTGGTTTGTATCTTCCAAAGTTTCGAGCTCCTGCCACCACCTCAGCTCAAGCACACAGTAGCAGCTGAGTCCTGAAAAGAGGTTTCAAATGAACAAAGTGATGCAGTGGAAAGAGTTCACAAGAGTACTGCTGTATTATTTTCCAGTCAGCTGCATGTGTTCTAGCTGAACTGAGCTTGCAAATCTAATTGCTCCTTTCAAATATTCATACATACCTGCATTTATTTATTTATTTGCACACAAGGAACTGATTGAAGCTGTGGTTCTCTGCCTTGTTTTAACCAGTGGCATGAAACTGTAGCCTAGACTTTGCCTTGCACAGCTTACATTTAATGTTACTGTACATATTGTACATCTTTGTACAGAGACATCAGGGCATCTATACACGTACATTTATATAATGGGTATTGCAGTTTAAAATAGTTTGGAATGTACAGATGTTTTGAAGGTGTTTTGTTAACATCGTGACAATAAAATGTTTAAAAATGCTTGTGTCAGTTTGCTTCTTTGAATTTCTAGGAAGTTGTCTGGTATGATTGTTTTTCCCTCCACAGAGAAAATGTGAAGATCAGATGCACCCATTTAATGAATGGACAGGACAGGACAGAGCTCTGCAGGAATGCCCTTCACTGCTAGTTACAGCAAAGGAATTGAAATGCAATGTGCTGGCTTGTAAGTGTTAGAGAACACAGTAATTAGATGAGCACATGCCATATTTTATTTTGCAGCACTACTTTGTGACAAGCAATTCTCTCAATACACATGGCAATACTAAATGTGTAATAGATATTACTTCTATAGTAGCATATTCAAAACACAATGAGAGACTTGCCAGTTACTAGCACACTCAAGAATTTTTACAGGACTTACTACTCAGAGTGCCTTCTTTTTCCTGAATAGAAAACTTGTTACAAAAGAAACTGAAAGCATTCTCCTTAGTTCTAGATTGTTTTACCTTGAAATTAGGCTATTCTGTGGGGGGGTGAAAATCTACTTACTTCTGTATTATTTTTATATGCAAAACTCATTGTTTGTATGTACAGGTAAGTGGAAGCAAAAGCAAAAGTGAAAGGTTGAACTATTTCCCTGGTATAATACTGAAATGCAAAAATGTCAAAGGAAATAAGGGAGTTGAGATTTCTGCTGTCATGGAGGAAAGTTAGTCACACCGTCCTTGCAGCCAGAGAGGAGATGGGTGGTTTCCAGCCTTGCTTACTGAAGTGTTACATGTTTCTTACATGGTTAAACATCCTGGAATAGAGTATATCCAAAGCATATAAACTGATTTCAGGTTCTGTTTTTTTACTTAGGTGACAGCAGGCCCATCAGGGATTAAGTCAGTTTATGAAGAAATGGCTTACTAAGAACTGAACACTACACAGAGCAGCCTTTCTCCTGCTCTAGCCTCTAAGGAAGCTAAAAATTATTTTGGTGCTGAATAATATATAGTGAGCCAGAGGTTACAATACACTGACCTTAGAAGTTTGATCACTATTCTGCAATATGAATATAGATAAACCCAGGAGAAGGCTTCCTTCTTTATTTGTTGCAATTAAGGAATTTCTTGTTCTTTTTTCTGGATAGAGACAGGCTTCTGGGAACTCTACTGTAGCTATGAATTTTGTCTTGCATTTTTCTAAATAAGAGAAAAAACGGTGGGGACCCCCTGCATTTAATCTAAGTCACAGCTTTGTTGACTGCCTTGATCAAGGCCTTAGGAGACCTGACAATGCACAACAGCATTTCTATTTCTTGCAGCTCCAAAACTGGACAGTTTGACCCCCAGAACCCTCATTTACAGCATCTAGCATCACTTTTGGTCTTAACGTCACAGGTATGGCTTTTGCATTTCTAATCTGTACTCAGCTATTCTGTGAGGGAGGACCACAAGCAGGAATAAAGATAGAGTAGTATTAAATTTAATAATTGAAACTACACAAAACTAGTGCCATATGATCTGCATGTATGCAAAAGAAAGCCTTACCTACTGGACTTCTGAAAATAGAAGTGTGAGGGAAATGTATATTAGTCAATGAAAAGTAATCTTGAAAAATCCCACGAGAACAACCAACCAAAAACCCCAGCACCCCCTCCCTTCAAAACCATCAAACCAAGAGAACTTCTGCTCATTAAGAATTCTTCTGCCCAGAGGTACAAACCATCTCATGATGTGCCTGTTCCTTCACAGTTCACATGCTTCTCATGTGAACAGAGCTGCTGTTGTAGGGTTGTGGAGAACACACAGGATAAATGTCTGCATGCTGAGCAGCACAGCTGTGTTGAAAAGGGAGGGACACAAACTCTTGAAATGCTAACACCAATGGAAGCCTAAACACATTTCACTTCTGGACCCCCCCAAAAAAAACTTTCTGAAGAAAGAATTGCTATTACTGCTGTGTCTCCACAAGCTGCTCATAATAACAACACTAAGAGAAAGAGAAAAAAAAAACCCCAAAACTAAACAGAAATGTTAAACAACAAAGAAACAACAATACTCCTGGACATGAAAATAATTGAGTAATATAAACCTATTTCCTATTTTTAAGCATATAAAAACAGCTCTTCTGGCAAAACAGTAAGCTTGTAAGAGATTAAGAACTAATGTAGAGTCCTAAATTAAAGGCTACAAAACTGATTTAGTGCCTAATTAGTAAAACTCAAAGTATTTATTAAAAAAAAACAGCCCAAAAGAAACAGCCCCCGTGAAACCCACTGTGACAGAAAACTTTATAATGTGCTAAGAAAAAAAAGTAACCTTTAACAGAAATTACAATGATTCTGTTTCAAGCCATTAAGAAGTCTTGTTTTGATAAAAATGTTAAAAATCCATAATAATAAAAATCTTGAACTTAGTACAGAAAATTAGTAGCAAGTCTGTAGTTAACAGAGTGAAAATCATCATGGTATATAAATTAAGATAAAGTCTAGTTCCTTATCCTTTGGAAAAGAAAAATTTGGTAATGGGAGCCTTTTTGCTATTGGGCCATTGCCACTGCAGTAAGGGGTGGCTGAGGGTAGAAAACAAGGCTGTGATGTGTGTAGTAAAACAAAGGATCAGCTCCCAGAAGCTTTGAACTACTGCAGGAACACACATTAGAGGTCAGGGCAGCTGACAAGTGCTCGTATAGTATTTATTTATGAATCTGTCTCACCTTTTAATGCACCAATTCAAACAAAAGGAAATAGTATTAAATATGTATTTCATTAATTCAGGTCTAATTATCACATAAGTTTGTAACTACAGACAAATTTTTATTCACATATATTACCCACTACCAGAGTCTGAGGCTTATCTATATATAAACAATGAAACTTAGAACATATGCATGCATATCATGGGTAACTTGAAGAGTTCAAAGTCAAGAATGCTTCAGAGATTTACTGCCTAATGAAGGTTAGTCTGTAATACAGAAAGTTTTAGGAGCAAAACTTTTCCTTTTCAGAAAGATACTGTTTCAGATTGGACTTTACAGAAGCCAAGTAGTAAATTTATACCAGGTTAGTGTTTCAGCAAAAGAAGATCCCTGCAAAGTTAAGTGTATTAAAAGTTACACAAATCCAAGAATGTACCTGTAATTAATATATAAAACAAAACAATGCAAGATCCGATTTCCAGTGATCTTGATGTATTTCAGAGTCCATTGCTGAATCCATATATTCCTCCCTGTGCTGTGATTAGAAGTGACCCCTGGGGTCTGCACGCAGCGGTCCCCGCGGGGCCCTGCAGCGGGCTGGCGGCCCTAGGCCGGGATGCGCGTCGCGGCCTCCTCCTCCGCGTCGGCTCTGTTGGCGTTGATCTCCGCCAGCGTCCGGCCAAAGCGAGTCCACTCGTCCCCGCGGGGAACTGCGATTTGCTGTGACACACAGAGTGTTACTGACACCTCCTGAGGAATAAAGCTGGGCTCATTCTGAACGGCACAGCGCTTAAATATGTTCAGAAGAGGTTCCAGTTAAGCTTGCCTTTATTTTAGTGTAAGCCTCAAAAGCTCTAACTAATAAAGAAGCAGAATTAAGCTCTAACTGATAATGAAGCAGAATTTGAGACTCCTGCACTGAAGTGTAAAATGATTATTATTACAAACTTGTGCTACGTATCTCCACCTGAGAGACTGCCTTCAAAGGGAATGCTAATGCTATATCCTCATCCCATCCATTAGCCAGGTACTACGGCAGTACGCATACTTGCAAGAGCAACTGCTTCCCTCTAAGAACAAAATCAAGGCTGCTCCACTGCAAAATTTTTTGTTTGTTACTTCCCAAGCAAGGATCAGAATTCCTGTGTGCCACAGTTACACAGAAGATAAAATTTCTATTAAAAAAAACATTGATTTTTATTTCACCAGCCTAACAGTAAAGCTTTTTCTGTTTGACTGGATGACAGCATGCTAAAAAGTTATGCTAGAACACCTTAATTAAAACACTACTAGGAAATATTAATTCAAAAATACAAATTAAACCTAATTATTTTTCCTCCAATGACAAGAGAAAAAAATGAAAAGCAGGCTGCTAAATAAAGAAACCCAAGTGCTTGCAATATGCTTTGCACAATGCATGACATACATACCTCTCCCACGTCATATATAACTATCTGTCCCTCTGAGTCACCTACAGCAATCTCTCTCCCAGAATGTGTCCATCTCACGCGGTTCAGAGCAGGATTGCCCTCCACGGTGATGCTTGCAGTGGGTACCTGCACCAATGTGAAACACATTGCTAAAAATGCATCAGGTAACCATAAGCTAGAGATAACAGAACGCACCTAGGCCATCTGTGCTGCAGCAGAAGTGCCCAACACTGCAACTGGTGCATGGCATGCAGATCAAGGACACAATACAATACACCTCAGTGGCCTTAAGCTATCACCAGTGACATGACCACAACAACACATCTGTCCCTTGGCCAAAGTACAAACATCTGCTATCAAAAGGCACATCTGCACTCTTGTTGTGGGACAGGAGGCACAGGTATGTTTTCAGGCAGTGATGAGGCACCTTGGGATCTCAGGAAGATTATGACAGAGGACAGGGATGAAAGCAGCTGTTTTGGCAGGTCCCTGTCCAAAAGGCTGGAACAGGCAACTCCAACTTAAAGCCACAGGCTGGCATACGGTCCTACAACTCTCTTCTATATGTAGTTTTCAGATGGTGAAATTTAAGTACTAAGTATCTGTCAGGTTTCTCCTCTGATTTTCCTCCAGCAAACCTTGGATAAGGTTTCCACTATAATGAAGTTTACAACCCACACCAGAAAAGCAAACATTCAATTCACAAAGTTAGAAACAAATGGCACTTTCACTGCAGTATTACTGTGGCAACAGGAACAGCAGTGGTGTGTGGTAACAAAGTTGTTCACACTGTTGAACTGCAGGCTGACAAGGCCTCGGGGTGGGAGGTCTATAATCACTTTCACAACATGGATCAGTGTTACACCAGCAGATGTTTTGCTGTCTTGTTATAGGTAAAACAATTTAATTACTGCTGTTTTTCGTTAAGAGGAGTCATTTGTAACCCTGTAATCAAAGAATGCTACACAGAAACTACTGGATCTACTACACAGAAACTACTGAAACTACAGAATATTTAAAAACAACAAAAAACAAGCTATGGTAAAAAAACTGCACAAACTATGGTAAATACCCAACTACTTTTTTAAGAGTACAAACATTTTTCCAGCTGTATTTAACAGTTAACCTGACTTCTCACCTCAGTATCATTGTTGAGATTCCACAGGTCAAGCCTGCCCATCCCATCCACACAGGCAAACAAGGCAGGGTGAGTTGGAGACCACATCACATCATAAACATAATCAGAATTGTCTTCAAAGGAGTAGAGAGGTTTGTTATTCTGAAAACAAGCAAAGATAACAATGCGATACCCAAACCCTACATTTCAAAATTATAAAACTAACAGGTAAAGCAAAACACAGAACTTCAACAGTATTACCAGCAATAAGTAAGAAGTGATTTGCATTTTGACTTGCTTTAAAAAATGCCACTGCAAAAATCAGCCAAAACCTAATGCTTTTCATTATTAAAGGTATGCTTTCCAAACCATGCAGCCATTTTCCTGGCTGCTACTATAAAACAATCAACAGCAAGCCAATTATAAATTATAAATTTAATGCTTTAAGAACTGCAAATCAAGCCAATGATAATTCAGTGACTATTACACAGAGATTTTAACTCTGCTTCCTCTGCTTTGCATTCCTCAGGGCATCAGACTAACAGAGAAAAAAGTAATTCTGGCAATGGAAATGAGATATTTCAACTGTGAGCCTCATCAAGTTTAACTGACATCAGTTTTGGTGCTGTCCCTTATTCCTCCAAAAAATTGTAGCAAAACATTTGCCTTATGAATATGTGAGGTAATTGACTTTAACATGATTTACATTTGATTACATTGTAGTAATTGTTGATAACAAAGGGCAAAAGTTGAAAAGAATGGATCAAAACTACACAAATGATGTGCAAGCTGAAAGCAAAGTTTTATGCTGTTAATCTTAGTTCTGCTCATCAGCTGTCTCCTCTTTGCAGGACTGCAGCGAAGAACCTCAGAACTTCACATAATTTGACTTCAGGATTGTGAACTTCCTTAAGTAGCTTACATTATAGCACCACCTTGTGTCAAGGGCTATGAAGAAAACCACTGAACTATCTAAGTTACCTTCGTTGTCCAAAGCTTTACTGTCCAGTCAAAAGAAGAGGTGACAAAAAGATGTGAGAAGTCTACAGGTCCAACTGCTGCATGGCAGTTGATACCTGTGATTGGTCCCTGGTGTCCTTCAAACATCTCACTGATTCCAGCTTTGCTGTTTCAGAATATACAACCAAGGTTAATTGATTTGGAAACCAAACATCTGCAGACAGAGATAGCACTGAAATGCAATTTAAACACAGCCACAAGAAGATTTTGCTGCCTTATATGGATGTTACCTCACTGCAAAAGGCTGCACCACAAGAGGATCACAGAAGAACAGGCTTGAAAACAGACCTTAAGTTCAACTTGTATTTTCTACTAACTCTAAGTGCCAAAATATATCCTAGGGACACGAGACTCATTCAGGTACCAGACCACACATTTAACTACATTGTCCTCCAAGCAGTAGCTACAACTTCAGTTCATACAAAGAATAAAATCCAGACTCAGGAATAAGCATGAAACTCCTATTAAATTAAGAGAAGTTGCATATACTTTAAGGGCTTGAGGTTCAGACATAAACCAGTAACAATATATCCCTAATAGCCTCCTATCAGGGGTGATGAAAAAGGAGGGAAACAGATGGGAAGGATGTTACACAAAAGTGATACAATTTTGGGTATTTTGGAACCAAAAAATCTGTGCAGCAAGGTGATGTGTATTCGAGAAGAAACTGGACACTCAATTGTATTTAAGAAAGCAATTGATAAGATACAGTCAGACAATTTCAAAATAGATTGAACAGCAGGAGAACAGCCAGCCAATTTAAGATCCGTGCGTGATGTTACTGTACAATTATCTACAAAACTGAAACAAAGTTTGGAATGTTCTGCTACAATTCAAATGAATAAAACCACAGTGACCTATGCTGTCCTCATCAACACCAACAATTCTTAACACCAATTCAATATTCTAACCATTTCTGGTTTTAATAAAGCTCTTACTCAGGAAAAAGTGCACTGGAATTGAGACAGAGATACTCTGAACTCCTTCAGTGCAAAGGAGAAAGTATGAACTTAAAAAAAATTGAGTGTAAAGCATGCAGGAACTCATCCTTTCACTATTTTTATTTCCTTTGAAGAATTAAAAGTTTGTATTCACCTGCCATGACGGCATGCAGTGTACACTGAGCCTTCTTCACTGCCAACAACAAAGTTGTTGACATCTCCAATAGGGAAAGACATGCAGGTAACAGCCACAGCCTTGGACTGTTTGTGAACCAGCTCCATGCTATCCTGTAGTGAAAATATCAGCAACTTACTTCATAAAAAGAAATATTAACACCTAAAAAATCTTTCAATAGAAGGATTTTATTTTTCTACATTGGGCAGGAATAAGGAGGTTTTCTTACTACATTTGTGATCACCAGTAACACAAGTACACCAAAACTATACAAAAGAAACAACAGAAAATATTTTATTCCACAGGTGGGGAAATATTTTATCAAATATCAAGCTACCTGTGTTGGGAAAGTGTTGATTAATGTTTATGAGATCAACTGAATTTCTAATAAAATATTAATCTAGAATAGACACTATATATATATTTATTTATCAAAAGTTACCTTACCTGTGGTTGGGAAAGCATATCCAAACTCCAAGAGCATATTTTCCCATCAGTTGAGATACTAATCAAATTATGAGCATTCTGGGTCCCAACAACATTTACACAGTACACAGGGTGCTAAGAAAGAAAATATCAGAAAAGAATTTAGAAGTAATAACCAGTTCTGGTATAAGTATTGTACAGTAAAATACACAATTTCACCATTTAACAAAGCAAAAAGATTGATCCCGATCAAAAGTACAAATGATACTCTCCTATAAACCTGACACTTGTTTTTTCTGACCCTCTGATTTTTATGAATAGCCTGGTTCCTAAGTGTCAAAATATGGACATAAACATTTAAGCACTGCCAATCAGTGCCCTGGACAGAATTTCCTAGACACGAAACAGATCTCAGCAGGGCACAGTCCTTGCAGCCATTTCACCTCGTACCGTGTGAGCGGCAGCTGACAGTGGCGTTCTCTGCACCGGGGTTCTCTTATTGCTGCGATTATCCCACAGCACTATCTGGCCCGAGTATGTGCCACCAACCACCAGATTGGGATGGAATTTTGCAAATGTAGCTGACATCACTGCAGACTGAAAGGAAGAAAAACAAAGAACAAAATACACAAATGATCATTCAGTGACACTGTCGAAAACTAAAGGGAATGAGACCAAATATCACAACAACTTCTTTGCCTAAATTTATTCAGTACATTATTTCACCATCCAATTACTTAAGGATTCACCCACCCTTTGTAACCTCTCAACAGTCTTTTTATTTCAATTTATAATTATAAAATAAAGTTTTCCTCCTCTTTCCTTTCATATGCATACATCTGTATTCCTCCTGGCATAGTTTATTAGCAAAGGAAGGCCCAGTAACACACAGAATTTTAATAATGTTTTGCCACATTCTGTAGTCATTACTTCTTAGAGAATGTAGAAATACATTTTGATATAACAGAGTTACTTTTGCAATCTGGGCTTTGACAGTAATGTGACAATGAGGTTAAATTTTGATTCAACTGTGTAATTTTCCAAAATGATAGGAAAAGTGTGGATATCTTGGGCTTGGCATAATGGAAGAGATTTGCATGTTTTTATCTTTCAGAAAACTACTAGAAAACCTCCAACTGTCTTTTTCTTGATTCATATGTTTCTAGTTTTCATCCTTGTTCCATTTCCTCAGGCTGTCTTCATTTTATTCAGTGAACTAAGCTGTAGTACACAATCCCACTCAAGCCTCTTACGTACAAACCTTTGTGGTTTAACCATTACAAAAGAAAGTTTTCCTGTTTTTTAAACAAAAAAAGAAAAGGAGTTCTCAAACAAGACTGAATTCTGACTGATGTCAGAAATTCTGGAACAGAATAATATTTCTCAGCTGAAGTGTCTAGCTATAACATCTGTTGGCAAACGAATGTGGTTCAAGCAAATGCCAGCCCAATTAAATTATTATATTGACAAACATAAGGAAGGTACTTGTCCAAATTCATCAACATAAAATCCCTCCCAATGCAGAATCATACCTGGCAGTGAAAGACATACTCTGGGGTAGTTTTCTTGTACTTCATATTCCATACAAGGGCCACCCCATCAGGCTCATGAGGCGCATCCTCATTGTTGTTGTAAGAGGCTACAAGTAACTCTGGATACTGCATGGTAAGTGAAAAAGACTCAAAGTAAGCAAGATGACTGGCTAATGGTCCAGATAATCCTAGAATCTTTATTTTGCCAAAACAGGGTTAAAAAAACACCTTGCATTATAAAGGCATGAAAAATTGTCAGTTAAAACTGCAATTGTTGCTAATTTAGCTCCAACACCAGCATTCACATACACATTAGTCTTGTTCTCTCATCATAACTCTTTTAACTCTAAAACCCCTTTCTTTTAAGTGAGC
Organism: Onychostruthus taczanowskii; assembly: GCF_017590055.1. NCBI lineage: Eukaryota > Metazoa > Chordata > Aves > Passeriformes > Passeridae > Onychostruthus > Onychostruthus taczanowskii. The sequence continues at coordinate 4,383,877 of NW_024499240.1, read as the reverse complement.
TTTCTTCTTAGTGAAGCTGTTACCTCTGCAAAGCAGTCTATAAAGCAAAACCAACTTTCTTCACAATATGAATCTTTTGCTGCCTTTCACAAAAGATTAACAGCTCTACTCATGGTTTTGCAAACCATGGAGCACATAAGGAACATCTGTAGAAATACAGCCTGTATCAACTGTGCTTTTATGGGAATCAAATGCACAGAACTACAACAATTTACAAAGTCAACTTTTAAGTTTACTTCAAGCATTGTTTTTTACCTGAGATGACCAGTCCAGACAACTGACAACACGATGCTTTGACCAACGCTCATCAAAAAACTGCCTATTTAAGGACAGTTTTGCTCCCGCTTGAATCTCTCTATAAAGACAATTAGGAGATATTAATCTTAGATCATTTTTTCAATTAAAAAAGTTGGAAATTCACAGAAAAGTATTTAACATTCACATTACCCTTCTTTGTCCTCTAAGTCTCTTCCACTGTAGTCAAAGAAAATGTTGATTTGCTCAGAAAGGGCTCTTTCAACAATCCTTGTGGAGTGGTCAAAAAAACTTAAAAATTCTTCAGAATGCAAAATTTGCTGCTTTTCTTCCTCTGTGAGTTCATGAGGGGCAGCTGAAAAAAATTTATACAGACATTTTCTGGACTGCACACTTTCACCAGTTATTTTCAAGAAAGAAAAACAGTATTTATCGTGATTTTTAATAATTTTTGCATTTTATGTTTTGCTGGCTAATTAGTATTTAACAACACAATTAATTTTAAATTAGTAGAACAAAAAGTTAAAAAATGTATTAATGACTTTACAGTACTCAGAATGTTGAATTGAGATGAACTGTACCTTCTTCCTCCTCTTCTTTTTTTAATGTTTTTTCTTCTTCAGGTTCAACTAATGGTTTTGGTGCAACCACATCATCTTCCTCCTCCTCATCTAAGGAGAGACATTATCGTGAGACCATCAGTGTTTCCAAAGGGGAACAGTAACATTCTACATGAATCTCAAATAAGCTGATGTAAAATGGTATCAATGTAGCTTAAAATGGTTGCATTTGTAAAACGCAGTCCCAAGGATAACATTATCAAATCCAAAATATCATTGGAACACTGTCTCCACCTGGGTATCAGTTGCACTGAGTTATGTAGTTGCATAAACTGAAATAAGAAAGGCAGGAAATTGTAAAGAATCCAAAGTGGAAATCTGTCTTACAGGCATTTCTGATTCCACACAGAACCATGCGGTGGATGCGTGTTCTGTGTAACACACTGACACATTAATGCTGCGGAATAAAGAAAAATCAAATGTCTAAAATAGTCTACAGAGCAGCTGCTTACTTATGATCTGAAAGCATCAGTCTAATGGGCCTGCACATGGCATGAAGATGGCTTACATTAGCTTTCAGGTTGCTATTCTGAGAGGCAAATTTTGCTAAAGATAATAGCGGAGAGATTACATTTTTTCTGTCATTCTAGATGCAAGTCTCATTATATGTATCATGTTTGGCAATGAAAACTTTACAAGAAAATGTGTTTTCCCTAATTGCAATGAATAACATAAAATGTTAATGTTCAGGAATACTGACAAGGCTTACATCACTTTCTGCATTTCTACATTTTATTCTTTGAATACTGTGAGCCAGAAAATACCTTTAAATTACTCAGAATTGTGAGATATGCTGGCTTTTCTTCACCCACTTTCTAGAATAAGCTTCTGAAAAGACTTGTTTTTATTGGTTAAACAGCTACGTCATCTACTTATAAGGGAATGGCAGCAGGAAACTGCTGCATGCCTCATCACAAGTAATGAGACAGTATTAAACTGGGACTAGGATTGTTTGTTGCAGCCATCTTCCTGACCCATGTTCAAAGTTATCTAACACAAAAAGTAAAAAAAAAAAAAAAAAATCCACATGCATGCACACAAAAAGAGTGAAAAAAAAAGATGTGGTCAAGGGATGGGAACCAGCTGCCAAGCCATGGTCCCAGCAGCCAGGCCAGCTGACTAGATAGCAACAACCAGATGGTACTGCAAGGATTGTCTCTCTGCTATGAGGTGGCAGTGGGATGGCACAACATTTTTCTGCCTGACTGCTTCCAATCATGTCTTTCCCCAATGGCAAGCCTGTGCAATTACCAGCACTCCAGGAGGTCTACAGACAAGCCTTTACCCTGCAAACAAAATACAGCTTGTAGGCCATACCAGCTGCCAAACCACACACATAGTGATAGGTTTAAAGAGGTCTGAAAATCTTTCTAACTCCATAGTATAGGCAATAAAAATATAACTGTACCTGCAGGAAAGAAAGCTTTAAATGACACTGTATAATGCACACAATAATACAAACTCCAACTTAATCAAAATGATAATGACGTATGCCAATCCTACATTACTTGAAATTGAGCGATTTTTATGTTCTGACAAGTTTACAGAACTAGGATAAATGGCATGAATGATTTCAATATATGCTCATACTTTTGAACCAAATGGTGAAGGTTAAAATCTTTCCTTTCAAGGGCCTCAATCAGCCACAAAGGAAAACAGTAATCACTGTCTTTTCAGCCAGCCCAACCGCATTTGTCAGCCCTTTCTCCGTCAATGCAGCCAGAGCAATCAACCTGCCAAACATTCAGAATGGAAAAACAATCTGAAAATACAGGGTATAATGCACCTGCCAGTGAAAATGGCCATTTCAAGAAAAGCTAGTGATCTCAGTGACCCTGCTGAGGAGGCGGTGGTGCAAAGGGGAAAGAACCCGTAAAAGAATTCTTAGTGATCTCCACTCTCTTGCACATTGACACTTCCTTACAAAGCATGCCAATTACAGCTTTTGTGCTACTTAAAAAAAATGAAAGCTTTTTTGGGCAAAATAATCACGCAAAGAAACAGAAAGACACTGCTCCTTTTTCGATGGATTCGCATGCACGGCGGACTCATAACTTGAAAACTGTATAACCTGTGGCCATTTTAAAGAAGGGAACTCTCAATGTCAAATAACTGAAGGTGTGAACAATGATTAATTAAAAAATGCAATATGAGTTAATACACACAAATTTGAGAACAACACATACAGGATCATGTATTCAAATTATGGCCACTTGGATAAAAATCCCCCTCTTTTTTGCCCTGCCAATCAATCTTGCAGAACTAAATGATGCCTTCAAATTTAGAAACTTGGTTTTGGGTCACCCTGGATGCAGTATTCTAGCTTTGAAAGTCCCAAATTAGAAATTTCAGCCCAACCCCCCATTAGTCATACTACACTGATTCTAAGTACCATTTTCAGTGACAGGAGTCAAATTCTTGTCAAATGTAGATGGTCAACCCCTTAGTGCTATATGACCTTCTAATCTACATATTTTATTCAAAAGATCATATAGTTGATTGCTCCTGCCTTTTAATGTTTGAAACATAAATGGCATATATTATACAGAGCTCTAAATTCCTTCATAGTACTTTCACTGCATACAGCCAGCTGATACTACTGCATTTAAATGCAGGATACAGCATTTATTTTAATATTCTCAAAGTATCAGTCTTGAAACTGAACATGTCATCTCACTGATTTATCTGTAACTGCATAAATCTAAAACCTTCTCTCTAAAGAAGAGTCCACTCAAACTTTCTTATTAAGGGATCTGGAGAAAAAAACCCCAAAACTAAAAAAAAAAAAAAAACAAAAAAAAAAAAAAAAAAAAAAAACAAAAAAAAACCCCAAAAAAAATAAATTCCCACATATACAAGTTCTTGACCTCACTATCCAAAACTAGAATGCTTTCTATTCCAAACCCAGGAAGCTTTCTCACAATTTACAAAAATAGGCACCTTTAAGGTGCTGGGCTAAAAAAATGAGGTCAGAAATGTTTGTTTTGATTACTTTTCCTGTCTCTCCTTCATCTTGAATTTATTTCATAGCAGGCCAGATGTCAGAATTTGCAAGGAATTAGCATAACAATGATATACTACCCAGAAAACACTGAAACACTGAGCATACTATTTCTGAAAAAGTTCCAGTCTGCTAAGTCAAGAACCCATGATACTGCCATGCACTGAATTTATCTCAAGTCAGCTACCTACATTTGAAACCTTAAGGGCACTCCAGAACTGCATCCACCTTATTCATTATTGACTGTACCTACTGGCATTTTAAGCCACTTCAATTGTCAGTGTACCAAATACTATTTCAGATTAAAAAAAGACTGCAAAGACTTGGAAAAGTCACAGGGCCACGAAGACAGGAAATGGGACTCTACGTCACATCAACATATTGATGAATATTCATTATAATATGCTAAAGAATTAACTCCTTGTTGTTTCTGACAGGCAATCAGGGGATCTATGGTTACAAACTGAGCAGCAAAGCAGCTACTATTTTTGTGCAATCTTTAATAGCAACAAATGTCTTGCCAATGAATGCTAAAAACAGATTTAATGAACCATTCAATTTTTTACTTTGAGTTAACATCAAAATTGTGATGTATTTTGGCAAGACAGAAAGAAAAGCAGTGCTGTATATTAGGCTGCACCTAGCAATAACACTGTAGACTGTAGTTGCAGTTGTCTGAGTAATCTGTTGCTGTGGAGTAGGTTAATCAAAGTTAAATCACCTGTGAAATGGGTGGCTTTTGTTAAGCCGAATGTCTTCACATCAAGTTTTCCTACCTGTACTTCTGTACATTTAAGGCATGTACTAGATAATGCAGAATCACAGAATATTCTGAGTTGGAAGGGACCCACAAGGATCATACATGAATATACAATGGTCCGTTATTCTTTGAAAAATATTAAAATGCATAAATCCTGCATTCACTGTACCAGCATCCAAGAAGCAAATCCTATACATCAGATTTTTATTACTCTGCTTAATATTTTAATTCTCTGTCCTGGAGATGTCAGCAGACAATTATTCCTCAAAGAGTGGAGTTAACGCACTAATACTGTCTGCAGCCAGCTGTGATTCCACATGCACAGTATTGTACAGCACTAAGCAGCAAGTACCCAGGTAGTCCTGGAAAGCCTTAACTGTGACAGCTGAACAAAATCATATTCCCCTATATACCCATCTTTCTTTGGATTGACTGATTTCTAGGAGAGATCCCAATTTTACTATTTTATAATATATAAGAATCAATTTTCCTAAGGCAGTTTCTCAAATACTTTGAGGTCATAATAATCAACATATTAGTACTGCAATAAAATAATGGAAGTTCTGAGAACTGTTAGAACACCAAATGCCTTCATCTCCTAAGGAAGCCGCCACATTTCTAAATTAATTTAACTGTTACATGAATCCAAAACAAGCATTTCCAAATGCCTAGTTTTACTTGAGGACATGAAGTCTCTCCTATTTAACTCACTTGGTATGTGTTGCCACAAATATTTCCAGAACAACTAGGAATGGTTTTAATCTAAAACTAGTTTACTTCTACTGCCTATCTGTCCTACAAGGCAGACTGGGTGTAGTTTGAATGTTTGTTAATTTAGCTTACAATGAAACTAAAAAACCAGTGCAGCACACAGAACTGGAACAAAGAGAACTATTTAATTTGGTGTTTTGCTGTGGGTTTGCTGGTTTTATTTATTTTATGTGCTGTCCTCCCCCACCAAATCAGACGTTTGCAGAAGTGGACCTAAACAAGCAGAATAACAGCAGAGCATATCTAATAAAAAACTGCTTCTAATTTCCCTTTTCAAAAAAAAGATCTTAAAAAGATCTCCAACACTGAAATGATGAAAAGACACCTGTGAATTTTGTGAAGCATATGAAATATATTTTAAAAAATTATGATGGCCTTCAAGAAATCAGTATTTGTAAGGTGGAATGGATCATTGAGACAACTTTCTGGTAAATGCAAAAATAGATATGACCACTGTTCCACTCCACTACAGCAAACCTCAACTACAGCCTATCTACCGTGTAACTTGTATCATACAATCCCAAGCAATTTCTACTGCCAGCAGGCAGTAGAACTCTTCAAGTACCTAAACTGAGATCTAAGTCTTCAGATTCTATGAACCTGACAGAAGGGAGGAAAAAAGACCTGAGGTATTAGAGAAAGGAAATGCTCAGGGCATGGGAGAAACAAAAGCAGGAAAATGCCAAACACCTACCTGTGCAGGGATACAGATAAAATGAAGAACAGAAAAGAAACACAGTTAAGAGAAAAATCATATCCTCTGGCTCACTGAATAATGAACTTAGAAAGATATAACCTTGCATAAGCACCCAAAAGTTCACATACCAAAGAGCAGAAAAATGCAAAATTATGAATGTAGAAGTAGGTCCTAAAATTGCTAACATAGACACACACTCAAAGTCAGTCATACTAAACAATCAAGAGATTTTGTTGTAGAACTACACACAAACTAGGTCAAGACTAATACTTTCATTTGCAGACATTCAAGTATTTCAGCATGGAAAAGCAAATCTGCTAGCCAACCGTATTTTCTTCAGAAAAAATTATTTTTTGAAAAGCAAACAAGCAATGACTGAAAGAAAGCCTGTGTTCAATTGCCGAAAACAGAAACTGTGTAAGTTATAAATAAATTACTTCCTTCTTTTAAAACTCAAAGTACAAGCTTCAGGTATAAACATATAAATTCTTAAGAAGTAGGGAGGTTAATTCCTAAGTTTGTTGTAGGATACACAGCTTTCAAGTAAGTTCATAGAATGTTAGGGGATGGAAGATGATCTTTAAAGATGATCTAGTTCCAACCCCCATCCCATGGGCTGGACACAGACTGCTCAAAGCCTCATCCAACCTGGCCTTGAACACATGCAGGGATGGGGCAACCACAGCTTTTCTGGGCAACCCCTTCCAGTGCCTCACCACCCACAAAGCAAAGAATTTCCTCCTGATATTTAATCTAATCTCTTCCAGTTTAAAGCCATTGCCCCATGTCCAGTCACCACATGCCTTTGTGCAAGGTCTCTCTCCAGAGCTGGATGCAGCATTCCAGGAGCACAGGAAAGGGGCAGGATCACATCCCTTGAACTGCTGGCCATGCTGCTGAGGATGCAGCCCAGGATATGTCTGGCTTTTTTTTTGGACCACTTCTTGAGTTTGTCCAGGTCCCTCTGGGTGGCATCCCATCCCTCAGGCTGGGATGTTAACTGCCCCACTCAGCTTGGTGTCACCTGCAGGTGTGCTGAGGGTGCACTCAATCCCTCTGTAAGTCAGTGATGAAGATAACAAACAGCACTGGTCCAGTATGGACCCCTCAGGGACACCACTTGTCACTGATGTACACCAGGACTCTGAGATGTTGGCCTCTGGATGCAACCATTCAACCAATTCCTTATCCTAATAATCCACCCATCAAATCCATCTCTGCCCAATTTAGGAAGAAGGATATTGGGGAGGGGTGGGGGGGAGATCATGTCAAAAGCCTTAGAGAAATCCAAAGAGACCCTGTACACTTCCCTTGTCCACTGCTGTAGTCACTCCATGTAGAAAGCCACTGTGGATTCTTGAACATCATAAATGCAAAATATATCCCATTTATTTATCTGCTGTCAGCTAATTAAGCAACTTGGTGTTTAATCTGAACATATACTAGCCGTGTGAAAGTACCACATATTAGTAGCAAGAGTGATGTTACAAGAGATGCAGAATGACAGTAACAGTTAAGCAAAATCTACAAAAATGCAGTAATAGAATTCATATAAATTATCTCACACATCAACTTTCATTTACCTTATTACTAGCACAAGTGCTCGTTCTAATTCAGCCAGTCATCACTATTATATTAAAAGAAACAAAAAATAACTTTATAGTAAAAAAGTAAGCATTCACCTTCCTTGGGCTGAGTCATGACAGGTGTTTGTGTCTCCTTTGTGTAGGTAACAATTTCTCGAGGAGGAAAGTCAACTTGTGTAATTTTAGCCATTCCAAGTTTAACAGGTCCACGTCTAAAAGTCAGAAAAAAACATTTAATTTTATGATTTCACATTTTGCTTAGAATAATACTCAAATCATTATATCACAGCACTGCTTAATCAAACTTAAATCCAGTGGAAACTTTGAAAAGTCACACAATTATGACTACTATTTTATCATCATTATTTAAAATCAGCAACTATTTATGTATCTGTGACAAAAAGGAAGATGTGCACATATAAATATCTGGATATAGGATATAATTTAAAATTTTTGTTCTTTGTGCTTGACCAAAATACTGCCACATATATGATACATCTGTATTATCAGGGGTACAGATCTACTCACAAGTCATGCTTGTACAGCAACTGTTTTAGGATTATAAAGCTTGAACACCAACTTAGTTATACTGAAGGAAAAAGCATTTCCTAGTCTTTTAACTTTGCTGCCCTTGTTTGTCCACCTCTAAGGTACTATCTAGAATGCAGAACTGCCAAGCTGACCTGGAACTCACGCTGACAAATAATTTAGCCATAATACTTCGTTTCAGAGCACAATACCAAAAAGCTCTGAGCTTTCTGACTTTAATGAAGGTAGATATAAGCTAGCATGATACAAAACGTAATATAGTCCAAAACCTGCCCAACATTAATTCAGGCATTGTAGCCTTCTGTAAAACCTAATTGCAGTATGTACTCTAATAATACTGCAATGATCCAACAATTTACCTATATCAGATTTAGTTTCTTCTTATCCACTCCTCTCCCAAGATAAAAGCAGAAGAGTAACTCCTTTTGAAAGGTTTTGGTGGGCAGAGTCATATTTCTTAGCACACAATACAGATTTTAGTTAGTGCTTATAATGAGCTACAGCTTTTATAAACATATTTGTAAGAAAAGATGGGAGTTGCTCTGTTTATAAATACAGTACTGCTAACCTTTTTATTTCAAATAAATGCACTTCTAAAAGATTATACTCTTCTAAAATACTATATTTTTCTCAATATATTTCTCAGACTTCTAAAAGATTATATTTTCTCCAAGAAAGACTCAAAGAAAACAAAACTTGCGTTTATTGGAAATAAGCATCTACTGTATATTAAAGTATATCAAATTTTCCCATTGTAAGCAAACCTTGCTAAGTCTAGGGACAGCAAATTTCTATTACTTACAAAATAGTTTCTTAACAACAAGAACAAGTACAAGTCTTAAAGCAAAAAATGCTCATACTTATTATCTATAAGCACATGAAAGAGGGAATATAAGAAATCTATGCAATACCCCAGATCGGAATCAGAGTGGAGCTGAAGAACTGATGGATCAGTATCCCAATGCAGCGTCCTGGTACCCCAGGTTGAACAATCATGCAGCATTAGCAAAAAAGGCCAGAGATTAGTGAAGCAAATATACACTATGAAATTCTAGAGTTACAGCAAGCTTATAGTTATTTTGTTGTTCACAAGAAACAAGGCAATGCAACATCAGTTAAGGGAAATTCGGCAAACATTCAGTGCAATAACACATGCAGTAAATACAAAAGTTAAGAAGCAAACAGAATTCAGAGCTATTAGCAAAGAACTAAATTATTTTAAAGGTTGAAAATTAAAGGTCTGCAAACAAATGCTGCCTTAATGAAAGGCAAATAAAAGTATTTTAAATACTGATAAGAACTGCTAAAAAACTTGAAATTCTTTTTAAAATATGTTCAGGTTTGTAATATGAAGACAGATTTGTTAACATAACGTAAACTTGCCCAGAGCAGTAAATATGTGGAGGAAACTGTCATATTGGTAAAGGAAATGAGTCAACACATAAGCCTTTTGGTAGTGGGGCAAAAGAAGCATTTCCACTGGGATAAAGAACTGCTAGAGTTTCCAAGATGTGACATTGCAGTAATTATGGGTTAAGCACTGCCTTGGGCTTGTAAGTGTCATCTGAGTTAGAGCCAACTCCATCTAAGACACTTAAAATCTCTTATAAATTGTGGGCTTTATATTAATAATATGTTTCAAAGTCATGTGGAATAACAAACAGAATGGTTCCATTTCAAGCTGTACTAGAAGAAATAGCAAGGGGGAAATCAATATTCCCTCTACCTTCATTTCTAGCCTTCATCCCTTCTTTAGCAATTTTCATGTAGTCTACTGGCTATCAGGCTTAAGCAGAATTTTAGAAACACACTTGTAAGATTAACAGATTCACCTGCATGTTTTTTTTCTGACAGGCTCATATGCTATCTACATTTTTAAAAATAATGTTTCTGAATAAAAAAATAAAGAATATGCAATATTTTAGTATGATAAGTCAATAAAAGACAATTTTACATTTTCATCCCATACACGGTAATTTTCTGTTAACTAGGTGTTAGGAATTCCTAAAGCTAAAGTTGATCTGAAAAATATACATGTAATGCCATAAAAGCTCATAAATATGGGTGTGCCATGCACTACCTTGTTCTAGTGGAAAGTGTGAATTCGGACTATTAATCATAACTTAATTAGGAATTACAAATGCATTGTCTTCATATATAGCCAGTCAACTGCATCCACAGCAATAGCTTAATACCCAAATCTCCAAAATCTTTCCATATCTTTTGTGCATTAAGAGAACCCATGATTTTAGCCTGAAGTTAATTACTTTGAGCATACTTATTCGTTAGATCTCTGCTATCTTTCTTGACCAAAGAGATTTAAGCTTAAGGGTTTAATATGGTCCATGAGACTTAAACCTGGGTATTGCTTATATGTTGTACAACCATAAGCAAAATCAAACCACCATCCCAACCTTCATGTTGCAAAGAATAACTTGGCTTCAGATACAGATGCTGCATCAGCACAACACCTGTCCAATATTTTCTCAACTTTTTCAATCGTGTTTGAGAGGAACTCGGGGAAAAGGCTATAAACATAAAATGCTCCAACTTCTGCACCTGTTTAAGATCTAGCCCTTAATGAGGTAGCTTTCCTGCTTTCAAAGTATTATTTTCATTTCCCATGCTTCACTGGGACCAGGGAGAGTCTTTTAAAATAGTTGAAGCTAACAAGTAGTACAGGAGATAGGGTTAAATACTTCCCTGAGATACTCTTTTAAAATGAAGGTAACGTTCGAAGATAAATTCCACCTCTTATATATACACCAAAATGATGCAAAATACTGTTTTTGTTTTCCAGTTTGTTTTGCCTTCAGTCAAATGAATTTATCTACAAGCTTCAGTGAACAAATTTCCCGTTCTTCCACATATGTCCAGGTTTCTCTGTATTCAGGCACTTTCCTAACAATTCCTATATAGCTAAAAATATTTTCTGTTTTCAAACTAATTCTATGAAGCATTCACCATCCTAAAAGTAAACCAGTTGTATTTTTTTTTTTTGAGTGTAGGACTTGCAGTCTTGACTGAGGAAAAAAGAGAAAGAACCAGAATCAAACTAGGAAACAAAACTCTTTACTAACGAAAATAAAGCAAGACAGATGGAAGTAACAGCAGGAGCACAGTCTGAACACTGCTCCACTACTTACTGAAAGAGTTACTGACAAGATTCAGCATCACTGAAGAGGTGATGAGATATATTTATAATGAATCTCAAATCAGCAGGAGTCACCTATGAAATGCCACGTGTAACACCAAGGGATATCATACAGTCCAACTTTCATGTCCAAAATGTATGAACTTGTACTAATAAACCAGGATGTGGACACCCATTTCCTGGGGGAAGGGAAGAATCCACTGGGGGGAGAACAAGCAAGGGGACTCCAACAGGGACTCCATAATGCCTCCAATTTAGCTGTACATACACACCACCATTCCGTAAAGATCACAATCCTGAGACAGATTTCGTTTCAAGGTTTGAAAATGCATGAAGCTTTTGAGACTCAGGACATGGGTTTTCTTAATGCTTCGTAAGAAAATGCATGCATACAACATTGCATTACTATGTCTGAGAACACACAGTCAGAGTGCAGTGATGATGTGGAAATAAATGCAGTATACAACGTGGCATTCCATTCCAGGTATATGGCCTATGCATACAGTTCCATACTGAATTTACGTTAGGTGTGAATGGAAAGAAAATATTTTCTTTTAAAAAATCATCACCAAATATTTTTTTTCTTCTAGTGAACATAAATGCATATATAAATATATTTTAAAAAGACAATTTTAAAAGACAATTTAAGCAATAAACAACAATTTAATTAATAACAATTTGCTTGCCACTCAATTAAGGAACGATTATATTGGTTAATTAACACAACAGGCAAACAAGATCATACCTGAGCACTCTTAACAAAAAGTTTGGGTTCATATCTGCTGTCTGATGTATTCTCTGTTTTAGCTGAATGATTTCTACTTAGAAGTAGGCACCACATAACCTTTGTTCATTAATCTCTTGAATATTTTCAGATTAAGATGCATATAGTTATTTATGCATAATCCACATGCATACAAGATGTTACTGCAGTCTTTTTGTAAGATGTTTCAAAGTAGTCTAACCTCAGACTTCTTTTCCAAAACAACCACTCATACAACTACAGTGACTGATAACTGCTGCAGTTACTTTAACTGAACTTCAGCCACCATGTATACTTACTAAATTTCAACTACATGAACTTCACTTGCTGAGAATATCTTACCAATATTAATAGGCAGCTACTGTTCTTATTTGCAGACTCTGCATGGGAAACAGCAGAAATACCCTTTGGAAGTAATGTTTTCCTGCCTTATCACCCTTACATCACCACGTGAAATATTTAAGAGAAATTTTTATCTGACTCTTCTTTAGAGTAGCATGTCTCAAACCATCATGCTCAAAGAAATGGTCAAATGTGACAAGTACTGGCACTGAAAAAAGACCAAAACAACAGTGGCTGTACTAAGATGAAGTTGTTTTGACAAAATAAAAGACTGCAAGCACTGAAGTTGTGCCACACAGATGAAGTAAAACAATGAGAAATATGGTTCTGAGTAAGGGAAAAAATAAAATCAGAAGTAATGCAAAGTTTGTAGACAGTACCTTTTATTAGATCAACTAGGTATGGGAAAAAGCAAATAGCCTATCATCCATATTCATCCTCATTTAGAAAAAACTGGTAGGAGTGCAAAAGTTAGACTTTCTGAGTTTGCTATTGTCCCAAGACACTCATTTTACTTCAAACTTGCAAGTGTAAACAACTTCACATTAATGCTGGCAACCTCAAATCAGGAAGTATAGTTGCATTTCAAATTTTAAAGTGAAGTATTTCTGCAAAACAGTCACTTTTGACAGACTCAACACTGTAACCTCATAGTATTATAATCAAATAATTAACCACGATTTTCTTCTAAAGCTTAATTATTCAGAACACAGGTATGGAGCAAAGGAACACGAGAAGGAAAGTGACATACCTCGATCCAACAGCACCATCCCCAGAGTCCTGGCTCCCAGCCTCGCTTGGGGTACTCACGGATTTGGAGGACGGAGAGGTAGGAGGAGGGACTAAATAGTGAAACAGACAGGTATCCGCTGTTACTACTCGCAGAGGGTGCACAGCTTAGGATGTTTGCAAATTAATTAAAAATGAAGTATTAAAAAAAAAGTGATGGCAAAAAAAAAAAAAACATGGATGAAAATGAACAGTAGAAAGAGAGGGGAAAAGACAATGTTAACAATTCATGCTGGATTTTCATGCAATTGTTTGGCATTTATGCATCTGGAGCATGGAGGGGAAGACATTTAAGAGAAAATGAGTTGAAAAAATATTTTTAAACTGAACTTTTGACAAATGATGACACTGATTTTCAAAGGGTAAGTTCCACTGATTCGTATTGCTTAAACATAGCAGAGACAGTTGTTAATACAGCTCTGACATTAGTCTTAAAGATTAGACAATGAATGTGTTTAACTGGCAATGTTATTTCAAAATATACAATCACCAAAAAAGTGGCTGTGTCATACAGCATTCTGTTATTTTTCTTCTAGGCTGAATCAAATCAACATAAATCTTATGTATTACAAAGTTTCTAGTATTAAGTCTTGATAATTACTTTTTTTTTTTTGCTTGACAGTAAACAGTCTAGTACCACTGTATTTAAACTTCTTAAGTATCGGTTCATTTCCTGCTAGCAGATGAAGACTGCACTTTACCACTTGAAAAGTAACACTCTTTCTGGAAGTGATATAAAGTGAATGATATCATGCAATCTGATACAAATGCAAAGCTACTTCCCTATTTCTTTCAACTTTTCTTTTTAGAAATGGTCATTTTTTAAGGAAACTTAGGGTTTAAACACAAGAATTAAGGGGTGTTTTGAAGGTCCTTCTATGCTTCATTTTTCAGCAATATGCAAAGCGTTCACTGCTTAGCAACCCTCAAAAAACCCTTTAATCAACTGAAGACAAATTATTTATGTAAACTGCTGCCTACTCTGTCAACAGTTAAGCATGGGAGAACTCTGAAATTAGGTCTGCAAGGTTTCTACATAATTTCTTGAAATCACAAGTATATTGTGAATGCTAAAGAATTTTTCTACCTCATCTCAAAACAGAGACATGGCTCTGATTTACAAAAATTCTCCCTTAATTTCACCAAAGTAACAGTGAATTCTTCAATTTATTAAAATTTCATTCCTCCTAGCGGAGAGACCTTTTCTCTAAGTCTTGAGTTGTATTTTATAAATTCACACACATACACATTTAGACTTCATACTTCTATAAGTGGGGGCATGTATAAATTCTTCTACTCCTCCTTGCAGGTATCGGTTAACCTCCAGCAGGCCTTGGCTTTGCCCTCTGTGGGCATTTTGAGGACAGGGCGAGGTCGCGGCCCAGCGCCACTCGCAGGGCTCAGCGCTGGTGCTGCAGCGCTCTCTTGTGGGGAAAGCGACTCGGGAAACCCTGCCCCAAACTGAGGGCAGTCCCGCGGAAGGACCAACAGTCTGATATGATAGACATCAAAACACACTAACACTGATACAGCCCCTTCTCCTGTAACAGAGCACTCTCTCTCTAGCAGTTAACAGCACAGGAATTGACTTAGGAATTCACATAATTTTCTAGGAAAGAATCTAATGTCAAGCAACCCCCCTCCACTGACAGTGTGAGCACAAGCTACCTCAGCGGCACACCAACCAGCTCAGCCACGAGGTAGCACCAGCTCAGGCATACAATCGCTGTACCTGCTGCCATCCAGTCAGCAGAAAAGGAGCTTGAGCCTTTGGCATACCAACTGCAGGCAGCAAGTAGGACATTTTAACTTAAGCATCCATATCGGACCTGGTTATCTCGAAAGGAGACAGACTGAATGCCCTGCATGCACTGAGGGTTTGATTAAGCAGCAGCTCAGTGGAATTAAACACAACATGGAGGGGTGTGTTCCACTCTTGCATGTCAGCACCTCTCAGTTTTTCATTAACACCTACTCTGAGCATATACATTAACCTGCTTTGAGGACTGGCCATTCTGTGGCTTTCAGATTCTCTGCCAGGTGTGAAAAAAAACCAACAACCACATACATTCCTACCAAAATTTCATCAACTGCCTTAGCACAGCATCATGCAAGGGAAGTGTTCAACTGTTAGTCTGCAAAGAAAATCTGTAGCAGGTCAGAAATGATTTCTTAAACAGCTGCACATTGGTACTAACACAGCAAAATGGAGTCTCTCGACTATTAAATTACCAAAATGGTAATTTACTGGTAAATTACCAGTTTGAGTTACCAAAAATGACTGCTGGGGCTGTTGGAATCTGAGCAGCTATAATACTGTTCACGTTTGAACACTTGAGTATTCCACAAAAGCAATTATGAAAATACAATCGCAGCTATATCTGTAAGAAATTATTACTATTTTATTTACAAACCCAGCTGAACAGAGCCTCACCAAGAAGCTAAAGTGATAAGCTTTAAACCCCTTTGATTTCAGAGTTGGAGACAAAAAGCAGAGTTGCATTATCATATTCCTTGCTTTCATCTTCCATAGGGATGTGCCTAAGTAAAGGCAAGAAGCAAGAGCCAATATGCTAACACACCCAAGAGCTGCACAGATACCAATCATCACCCTTGGAAGTTAATTTTTATACTTAGTTTGCTATTGCTCCATCAAAATCAGTCAGGTATTTGAGATAAGAAAAACTAGGGTGTAACAGATGTGGATAGGAAACAAGCCAACTCCATACATTAAAATTTGGCATTGTGGAAAAGAGTAAGGAAAAAAATACAGGAAAATAATGAGCATGAAAAACAGGAGGGGAAAAGAAAATACATACATGATATTTTAACTAATATATTTCAAATAATCCACTAAGTGTAAATGGTGTTATTTTATAAAATAATGTAATTTGATGTGTACTGAAGCACATAATTTGACATTTATAACAGAACATGAAGGGCAAAAGAGTATAAAACCCAGACATACATAACCCCCAAAAAAGTGTCCAGAGAATTATTATGTTAGTTATATAAATACCTCAATCCTAAAAAAAAAAAAAAAACAAAAAAACCAACACAACAACAGACCACCACCACAAGAAAACCCCCAAAAACAACAAAGCCAACAAAGCCCCAAAAAACACCTCACCCAAAAAACAGACTAAACAAAAATCTCCCAAACATTTACTTCAAACAAATAGTAACATTCCTACCAACAGGAGACTCAGGTGTCAACCCCATGCTCTGAAGCAATGCTTCCGCTTCTCTCCTCTTCTTTTCAAGATCAGATTCTTCTTGTACTGGAAGAACTTCTTTCTTCTGGTCAGTCTAAAAATTATTTAATAATTAAGTTACAGCCTTTAACCTTTCATTTATTTTGATACCACACAGGGTTTTTGTAATACTGAATCCTATCAAGTATATCAGATACTCAATTTCAATAATTCTGATGGTTCTTTTTTGTAGACAAAATAGAGAGGAATAACAATGTTTCAAAGCTTTGGTACAGTCTTCAAAGGACATATATAAATATGCAAAAAGCGTCTGTGTATTGTGCCAAAACAACTAACACTTCATAAGACTGAACACCTTTTTTTACACCAATCCTAAGCACTGTAAAATGCAAATAACGACAAAAACACCTGCACCTGGGTGTAAAAGTATTTTAGAGATAGTCATGTGGTTCCTATTTTAAAATTACAATAACCCTGTCAAAGAAGTTTTCTTTGTGTTATCTGCTAGATATAACAGGATAGGTGTAAAGAAATACACCCCCACCCTCTTTCATTTAGAAATAGGGCAAGCTCTATTGCAAAATATGCTGAACACTCTGTATCCTACTCTTAGTTAGCTGCTTTTTAAAAAAGCAGTTCTGGTAATACACTGCTACAAGGTCATCAGGACATAATTTGAGCTATTTCTTTCTCCTTTTTGTCTGAATCATGTGGTTGGCAGCTGCCCAGCCTTCAGTCACATGCTGATTTAGAACACCAACTAGATCAAAACCAAAACACAGAAGTAATGAAAAAGTACCCAAAACATACCAGTAAAAGTTTCTTTTATGAGATACAATTTGCATTCAGGGGAACAGTAATCTATCACTGACTGTCACATACTCCAACAGTGAGAAATCCAGAAGACTGTTAACAAACTAAAAGTAACACACAAGCACCATACACATCCTGCGTGTTGCTCATTTTAAAATTCAGTGTATAGACAGGCCAAAGAGCAGAACATAGCACATATCATTGTACTGTTTGTACAATGATAATACTGACAGTCAGATAATTCCTACAGACATCCTCAGAACCTTCATACTTCAGAAATGAGTTCTTTAGATTACACCTATCACAACTCATTAAGCAGAGCTTTCAGGCAATGGATCGGAGTGATTTGATTAATGATGTCACATGCACAGAGATAGTCCTAGAAATCTGAACTTTATGCTAGTGTAAATTACTAATTTTTAAATATTTTTAAAATCTAGCTTATCATACAGACAATTGAAAAGAAAACAGTAGGTGTTTACATTATCAGAAAATGAAAGTGCTACATTTACATTAGCACCAACCATTAAATAGACACTCCCTGAACATGACACAGAAAATGATTGATAGATTATGGGAAACTACTCTTAAATTTTGGGCAAGTAACAGATGCAAGTCAAAGTGAAAATTATTTCTTACTTCTTTCTTCTTTCTTTCTTCCTCCTTTCTCTTCTTCTCCTCTCTGATTTGAGCTAATCGTTGCTTCTTGCGCTCCAACTCCGCCTTCAGCTCGCTTTTGTCAGACATGGCTGAAACACTGATCAACAGAAATCATGTCACTCTTTGGCTTCTGTTTTGTTTGGGTGGGTTTTTTTTATTTTTGTTTTGGGGTTTTTTTAAATTTTTTTTTTAGATAGCAGCTTTTCTTTCCAAAAGCTGTCTGCAAAGACATAGCTTACCAAAACCAGCTTATCAGAAGCCTGAGTCAATAATAATTGAAAAAACCCACATTCCTGTTTCTAGTTTTCTGTCACTTAACACATTCTCAGTACTAAAGTGATTGATTTAAAACAGATAGAACCATGATATGATGACAGCATCCATTTCTAAGGTAGGTCTGATGGAATTACTTTGAAAGAAACCTTAGGCACTGAAGATGTGAGTATTTGATCTTGCCATAAGATTTTTTCAGCTACAAAACCACCTGCAAGACTGAAAAAAGCAAGAAAAGCAGCAAGACAATATTTCTCTTTCATTTTTCCATTCAACAGCTAAATATTGGCATGTTATAACTTAACAGTATGTAAGTATACAGACCATTCTATGATTGAAACCTTCTAAAGACCATTATATGATTCAAGGTAAAGATTTATTAAAACATTTAGTAGGATTACTATAAATGATAAAGAAAACTGTAAAACACATGCACTATAATTTTTTTTTTCAAAACTCTTACACTGCTAATAAATTGGTGATCATTTAAAGACAAAAATGCTGCAGAAAGTTTTGCTATGTAACTAACTCAAATACAAACAAGAAGGTCAACAACAAAAGGTGGAAACCCTGTAAGTTTAGAACTCCACAAAGATTTAGAACACAGGTAAGAAACACTGGGTGAAAGGGCTAGGTGAAGAAGAGCTTAATTTTACTGTTTGTAAGTAAAATCGGGCCAGCAAAGAAAATGTACAAGAGGTCCTACAACAAATGAGACAACTATAAATGCTTTTACAGTAAGTCTGACAATAAGGATACAATATTGAGCGTTAGTAATGTGACTATATGCTAGTTCAAAATAAAGACTACTTGCAAGTGTTTCATAGCACAGCTAAGCACAGAAAGGGATGCAAAATGTTGCAAGCCTCGTACATCTAACCTCACATCTTAGCAATACGTATACCGGAGTGAGTATGTGTATTCCTTCATGTCGCCTGTTAGCACTAAGTGCTAATAAATAAATTAATAAATAACCTACAGTCAGCATTTTCAAACGGCATTCCCTTTAATGACAGCACTAGGAAAGCGCGCTGTCACACCACGGACTGCCGCCCGTCCAGCGCCGGCCCGGGGAGGGGAAGCAGCACAGACCGAGCGGAGCCGAGGGAAGGGGAGCCCATCCCACCCCGCCTGGAGATGCCCGCGCCACAACCCTGGCCCGCCTGGACCACAGTCCGCACCCAAGTCGCACAGGGGCCGAGCGCCCGGCGGCCCGGACAGGGGCGGCCCGCGAGAAGCGGCGCTCCCGGCCTCTCACTCAGCGAGCCCCGGCGCGGGCCGCCCCCGGCCCCACCCGGCTGCCACAGCCCTCGCTGCACGGGGCGAGGCCGAAGGAAGGCGCGTTCCCACCGGGCGGCAGCAGCGCTGGGCGCGGCTCCTCCCGCGGCTCGCTCCCTGCGCACCTGTCCGCGGCTCCTCCCGCGGCTCGCTCCCTGCGCACCTGTCCGCGGCTCCTCCCGCGGCTCGCTCCCTGCGCACCTGTCCGCGGCTCCTCCCGCGGCTCGCTCCCTGCGCACCGGTCCGCGGCTCCTCCCGCGGCTCCCTCCCTGCGCACCGGTCCGCGGCTCCTGCCCCGCGCCCGCCGCCCTCGGCCCCGCGCCCCTTCCGCCGCCGCACAAAGGCGCCGACAGCTGGCAGGCAGCTGCCGACGGCAGACGCCGAGGGTCAAACCAGCTCTGAAGGCGTTGCGGAATGCGCGGAAATCTACGGGAACTGCGGAAGGACACTGAGATCTGTGCAGTAAAACACCCAATGCCCCACTCGTCAGTACCGTAAGGGCCGGCAATCGGAAAGGAATTAACACGGAGAACGAGCGCGAAGCGACACAGGAACAGGACCGTTCCCGAGTCCCAGTGCCACACCCCTCCCGCTGGTCCCTGTCTAGGGAGGCCCGTTGGAGAACAACGACACCCAGCATGCAGCGCGCACCGCTGGATAGACTCCGTCGCCGGCTCTCCCCGGGCGTGGCCGCGCGTTGCATGATGGACGTCGTAGTCTTCCGGAGTGGGGACGCGCTAGCAGCCTGCGCTTGGCGCCCGCAGGGCGCGGGGAGCGAGCGCCACCGCCTGCCGTGGAGTGCGTGCGCGCATGCGCGCCGTGCCCCGGTTCGCTGATGGCCGCGGCGCGCGGCGAGTTCCCCTCACGGACGGCTCGGCAGCGGCTCCGGGCAGGGCAGAGCGGGCCCAGGCGGGATCCCTGTGCGGGACCGCGCCCTCGCCTCTGCTTTGGCTTCCGGGCAGTGAGGGACGATCCACGTTAGGCCCCTCCCGCAGCGGAGCCTGAAAACCAGTCGTGTCGGTGGAGCTGTATGGTTTTAACCGCGGGGCCCACGTGCGGCCGGTAACCATAATCCCCGCAGTGACCTGGGGATAACGAGTGTAAAAGCCTGCTGCGGTGTGAGCGGTGACAAAATGGCCACCGCAGCCACTCTGTGCACGGACACACTCCGGGTCAGCCGGGGGCGCTGGGCTGCCCTGGCGACATGGCGGCTCCCGTCAGGAGCGTCGGGCAGCAGTGGGCTTCCACAGCTCCTTTTGGTACAGCTCCAAACCGGTAGCAAGCGACTTTGCTGTTTCCCACTCGTCCTAAACAAATATACTGTCATTTGTATCCTGTGGAAGCCCATATCAAAATCCTGTAGCCGTTTTTGGTAACTGCTGGGATGGTGCTACTGCTTCTGTCTCAGTGAAGTGCAGGGCCCCCAGCCTGCTGATCTGCCAGAACTGTGCTTAGCAAAGCAGAATTACAGGGAAGATTGCTGTAGTTCAAGTGGAGTGTGTGTTCACAACGCCCTATGAGACAAAGCTTTTAGAGGCAGTAACTCCAGAGCAGGTTAAATGTTCTGCTATTACAGAATTGGAATAGTTTACTTGCAATGACTGGATCTACAAATAGTTATGCCTGGTGAGTGTATTTTGAAACTTGTTCTGACAAACACTGGAAAAAGGTTTCATTTGCAGTCTGGCTTTGCAGCAGTCCTGTTAGGTATAATAAACTGAACAGGTTGGTTGGTACTTTGATGGGATAGCTGCTAGGACAACTTCAATTGCTGCACTAATCAGTGTTGATTATTTATTCCACTGTAGCCTTCCATGTGAGGCAGGGTTCACACTGTACCTTAAAAAGTTTAGAAAAACCTTCTGTTGTTTAGATGACTTCTGATAATTTAATAACCTTCATACATTTTGTAAGAGTTTCTCATCTCTTTCCTGTTCCTGCTAGATGGACGTATTTCTTTTCTGTCATGTCAGAATAAGGTGATGATGAATGGTGGGTCCTTTCTGACACGAAAACCCTTTTGCAGTCTGGTAACCTTTAGCACAAAACATACACGAGTGGATGGTCCAGCACTTGAGGGTGATTCCCTGCCAAGCACTATAGAAAACAGGTTTACCAGCGGAAAAATTCCGAGTTCTCCTTCCTCACTGCGGTCCGCATATGGCACTCTCAATTGTTTTTCTGTTATGTGGCTAAGACAGGAGTTAATGAGAGCTTCTTAATGGATACTGTAAT
Organism: Onychostruthus taczanowskii; assembly: GCF_017590055.1. Lineage (NCBI taxonomy): Eukaryota > Metazoa > Chordata > Aves > Passeriformes > Passeridae > Onychostruthus > Onychostruthus taczanowskii. The sequence goes on along the minus strand of NW_024499240.1, from coordinate 4,362,116 downwards.
TCACCAAAACCTGCACTAGTTTGATTGGGTTTGTGAGAGAGTATGAGAAGTGCCAGGAGGTCAGCCCGAGGGAACTATTTTCAGATGTATTGTATGCTAGGCTGTATTCTGCCCTCAGTTGTGCACTGTTTCCCACTGACCTTTATGGAAGTTTCTGTACTCATCATAAGAGGAGAATATGTTTGAATATTTGTTAGGATGATAACAGATTCTTTTGTATGAATTATGTTAGCATTACTAGCCAAAAAGATCGGAGGGTAAATAAGGAGACAGAAAGTGTGCTCTTTTTTTTCTATTGTAACTGTTAGCTCTAACAGTTAAATTTTAGTATTTTCACATTGTTGTGAGCTTAGTTGAGTCTCTGACTCACAGCAGCAGTCAGCTCTATTCAGTAAAGACTGGGGCCATGGAGTCATTTTTCTGAAAACAGAAATGGAATTTGTTCCTTTTCTGGTTCTTTCATAAGAAACTTGCCAGTGTGTTGGAAGAAGCCCTGAAAAATTACATGCATTCAGAGTGCAGCTAAACTATGAAGCAAAGACATAAGCATCAATTTTTCATATAAAATTTTTCTCACTATATCTCCTACCACTCAGCTTAAATCTTTGCTTTTAACATAAGTTGCAAGACAGTAGATAGTTGAAAATGCATTTATTACTAGCATATTTACAAAACACTTGAGCAGAAAGGAGATGGCAAGATTTGACTCAATGGAAAGATGAACACTAACATCTGTCAAGACCTGTGAGATGACACCTAGGGTTAAAAGCATTTATTGAAGAAAAATTTGGATTTCTTGTCTCAAAACCATGCGTGATGGGAAACATGGACACTTACTTAGGTCTATACAAGTTCAAACACACATATATATATACATATATTCCTGCTAAAGCTATGTGATTTGATATTTGAAAGGAAGCCTTTGGAGTGGAAGGCACCATATATAATTTGGAGTGTTATTAAAATCATATCTGCATGGAATAGTTCATAACTTTCATCCTAACAAGGAAATTAACAACTGAATCATGCTTATGTAGTTTCTGAGCTTTTCTTCCTGCCACATTTCAGAAGCTGACAGAGTTATCCTTGTGACACAGGTGTGAAGTGCAGGTGACAAATACCATACAGAGTTTTACAGGAGTTAACTCAAGATCAGTCACAGATGTTCAACTGATGCTGAAAAATTGCCCTTCCTTCTCTTAGTCCCGTGATCAGTTCAGAAGAAACAAATTTTCTTAAATATCAAACAGTATTTAGAAGTGAGCATTTTAAGTGAAGGCAAGCTCTAAATTTATGAAGTTCAAACATGACCTCGATAGGGTGGAAATTTTTATGGGCCGTTGTTTGAACTGCTGATATGCACTAAAGCAAATTTCGTATTTATTTCCACGGGGAAGGCAAACTGCTTTTCATAGAAAAGGATCAAAAGCATCCAAGTGGATATGCTATGTTAATAATAGGAGGTGGGACAGTGAGGGTAGAAGAACTGATGGGACACTTATGGTTCAAAGAATTCAGCACTTTTCATTCATGCTGGAAAAAATGCAAATTATGTCACCCTCGCCTCCCAGTGCAAAGTTATCAGACAGACAACCACTAAGTGATACTGCTGACATTAGAATGGCTGGAATGTTATTTACTTCTATTTATTTCTTTGGAAATCTTACAATATCTTATTGCAAATGAAACAAAAATCCACATATAATGGTGTAAGAAACAAAGGTTTGTCTGCAGGTTCAGTGCTGGATTATTGTTCTCTCTCAAAGCTAACTGAAATCCAAGATGTTTGTATCACAGCTGTAATGAGACACTGACAAATACCTTTCTGCCCCAGTGGAAATGTAATCTTTCTATTGAACATTTTGTCCTGGTAAATTCCATCTGCAATAGGCACAGGCATTTTGCATTTGAATCAAGGTCACTCCTTTGGATCAGATGATGGAGTGTACACTCCACTTGCCTTTAAATGAAATTGATCCTTTACTGCACTGAACATAAGACTGCATTTTTTACACCTAATTATCTTATTGTTTCATCTAAATGAATTTGGAATGCTAACATTACCACCCCTTTTTGATCTTTGCACGTATCAGTGAGACAATTCTCTGAAAAGCCTTATTTCTTAGACAGGAATGCTTTAAAATATTCTGTTGCATTTCTTTGCTAAATAAACCAGAATAAAATCAGTGTTTCATTTGTTGATAGAATTGAATATTTGATAACATTTCCCTCACTTTTGCAGCAGTAACACAATAGTTCTATGTATAATTACTCAAACTTGTTTAAGTAATCTTCTTAGTACCTAGTAACTACATATTCAACATTTTGGTTGTTTTACTCATGAACAATGCCATTGACTTCAGTGAAGAGAGGCATCATAAAACTGAATGGCAGCTGCACTGTGTTCAGTCTTCAGTGTTAAAACTTTCATCACCTTTGGAAATGTGACTTTTTTTTTTTTTCTTTTTGTTTTTTTAATATAAAGTAAATTGTACTGAGTATATGTACAAAAGCATGTTAGATTATTTTTACCAAAACAAGGGAAGAAATCTGTAGCTATGGAGGGGCTACTGTGCAATGCATAAATAGCAGCTAGGTCTTTGCAGGTTTGAACCTGTTCTTATTTAAATCAATGGAAATTTCACTGCTGATTGCAGTAAATGCTGCATCGAGACCCCCAAAAATCAATTAAATGTGTTCTTAATAGGCTCTCATGCCTTTGAAAATCTTTCTCTAAATTACAGATGGAAACCAATCAATTAGGCCTTAGAATTCATTTTATTAAAATAAATCCCACAATATTGTGCAAAATTAAATATAATGCTTAGATTTACTGGCTTTTATTTGTCCAGAAAGATTAAGCAATATCTGCTATTATCAAACAACCTTGTTTTGTTTGCTGGAACGTGTGGGACTCAACAGAATGCTGATGTGACTCTGTATATTTTGAATTGTTTCTGCACTGCAAAGAACAGTGCTGGTACTAGGAAGTTGAGCAATGAGAAATTGCTCTGTCAGGGCATGGACTAAAATTAATTTTAAATAGACTTTTTATGTGATATTCTAGTAATTGGAAATTCTGATTTAGTATCTGCTAAGAAAATGTTGAAAATGCTTTTATAATTTTCTTAACTAAATAAAGTTCAATAACAGTGGATACCAAAAATATAATTATTAAGGAAGATTATTTTTAGTGTAAAAAACCTGTGGCTTGTTCTGATTTGTATTAATTTAGAATCTTTAATTGTTCACAGGAGATCCAGTGACAGCTGAAGAGTACCTGACACAAGCTGGCAGGTGGTACAGCGTGAGATTTGCATAAAGCTAATTTCTCCATGTCTGCCATGTTCTTCTGCTGTCATTCAGGTGCCATAACCCGTTTCCTTAAACTGCATTATTGTGAAATGTATATTTATCTGTATCACCATGAGGTCATAACATGTGTGCTTCACTGTGCTCTATTTACCTAGAACATATTCTTTTGAAACCTTAGCTAGTTATACTGCTTTTGTAGATTTCAAACGACAGCAGTTACATCTATTTTGTGTTTTGTAATTTGTAATTAAGCTGCATTTTACCGAGATATGAGACAGCATTTTTATTATTACAATTTTTATATAAACTAAAATTATGTAATGTAGGTAACATAGCAATACTTCATATAGTATGCATGTTACCTTATGCATAGTTCTTATAGTAAGGATATTGAGGTTGTCATTCATTTTATTTAATAAATTCAGATACTGAGTCAAGACAAAAGATGCTGTAAATGCTTAAAGCTGTTACAAAACCAGAGAGAAGATAAACTTCAGGAAGAATTTCAAAACAAAAAAAAAAAAATTAAAGTGGTGTTTGATGGCCTATTATAATTAAGAGGGTAAATATTTTAAAAATAATAAAAATAAGGAATACTGCATTTGGTAAGTATTTACTGAAATGAACTGTACCTGTATATACTTTAAAGTGTGATCCTAACAAACTACTGAGTGGCCCTCTTCAAACTAAAAACGGAAAAAAGTGTGACAGCCTGAGAACAAGCATGATAGGTATTAGTCTAGAGAAAATTGCTTTGAAAAGTTATTTTAAGCTAATGAGAAGTTCATAAAAGAAAAGTGCTATTTCAACCAAATAAGAGTAATAATATCAGCTAATGCAGAAACAATCTGGGAAGAAAAAATAAGCATTGCAAAGCCTGGAAAGGCCAGTATGGAATACAGAAATGTGTCCAAGTGAGTAAGCATCAAATGAAGGATTATCCCTACTTGTGGAGAATCCATTCCAGCAAGTAATTGAACCATGGACTACTGCGTCTCAAATTTGTAGGACTCCCCAGAGAGCTAAAAGGGACTCTGCAGATTTTGTCATCAGTATGCCAAAGATCTCTGCTCTGCACTGTAGTGCTGAGAAGTAAGTGTTCCCCAGATTTCCATTTTTAAAGGACTTCTTTCAGAATACTGATCAAACCTTGCTGTTCTGAGTTTTTAAAGGTACTGTGAGGTTCTCTTTGCTGTTGTTTTGCATGTGAATGCAAAAAAGATGTTCTGATTAAGGTTCTAAAATTAGAGCAAAAATGTTGTTACATTCTGAAATAGCTTGAAAGGTAAACAGAAGGCTACCAAGTGTGCAGGCTAACCACAGAAAAAGAGAGAGGATAAGCATTTAAAGAGAAATCTTTTATTCCATACTTAGCTTGAAGTGAAAAGAAACTGTGCCAAATAACAGAAAGACAGCTAGGTGTGCAAAACTAGGTGGCAGGACACTGGGGAAGTGTGCAGGATGGAGCTTCTGAGACTGCTCAATAAAGATGTTAAGTACAAATTAGAACTGATTTTGTACTGAAGGGTCTGCCAAAACCATGATGCTAGAATATATTGATGCAGGAACATCCTACATATAGATCTCAAACGACTTCTAGAATGCCATGCTAGGCCACAAAGCTGTCTTTTACTAGGATGCCTGTTTTGTTTGGAAATGGATTGCATATGAGATTCTGTATCTGAACTCGAGAGGTAATGTGATCTGTAGAATCAATATTACAAAAGACTTCACAATTTTACTGGATTTTTTTAACTTTGTGTTTTGTATTTTTCCTGCCACACATTCAGATGGAAGGCTTACTGCAGTATGTTAGACTTCTCATACCATCAGGAAACCTGTGACACATTTTAAAATTTATTTTAGACACTCAGTTCTCTCTTAAACACTGTTCACTGATTGATTCTCCAAGATTTCTTAACTCGATTTTGATTTGATCCTGTGTACAGCTGCATAAAGATAATGGATTAGGGTTTATCATACACAAAACTATTATGAAGAGTCGAGAGATTTTAGCAGAATCTGCCAGCAGCCAGAACTGTGCAGCCAAGTCCAGTTAAGAAATGGTTAAATGCTTTTTTCCAACCTGGAATAAACATACTGTTGTAAAACTGACAACAGCTGAGAAACATAAACATATATTTAAATCAATGAAAACTATTTGTATGAGCTCTCTGTCATCAAATTCAATGTGATTTGGTTGTCTTTCTGGAGAGGAAGCTTCATGTTTATGAAAGCTAGATTTCAAGTGACACTGCAGTGAATTGAAGCAAGTCTCTACAGGTGCTTCTTGACCTAGTAAAACATAAAATAATTTTCATTTTGTTTATTCTATAATAAATGGCTGCATGTGTATGACAATACTGTATACACCATATTGACGTGTGGAATGTTAAGCTCACTTTCTAGGTAAGATTTTTTGTTATGTCAACCAACAAAGAAGTATTCATAGTTTTATCTTTGGGTGGGTTTACAACAAGAATTTATTTTCTTTGCAAATCATGGCAAATTGAGACTTGGTTTGGGGTTTTACATTTTGCTCCCCTGCTTTTAGAGTGGAGTCTTGCCTTGCTTGGGAAATTCCCTGCATTTTGATGCAAACTTTCCAGTATCTCAAAAAATTGCATTTTCCGTGGGCACTGTGGGTTAACAGAAGACAGCTGTCTGCCAACTGGCTGTAAATAATTTCAAGTTGTACAAGTCTGCCTTATAAGCAAAAATCTTTACCTCTTTAAATGCCTAGAGAAGGTAATTAAAAACTGTAGAATGTGCAAAAGACTATATAGACAATGAATTGCTAAAATAATTGTAACGATGCACAGTTCTACACTCACCTTTTTCTCTCAGCTGAAGGACACTGTGTAGAAGGCAAATCTCTACCTGACAGATGCTGATGAGAGTTTTTGTTAATTACACTTATGTTACAAGGGGCACTGTGTCACTTCTATATAAAAACATCGCTTCCATTATAGTTGGACATTTGCATAAACCACAAATAGTTTCCTTGCTTATCTGTGTTCCTGGCTTGAGACCGGTAGCTTTCTTGCCTTTTATTAGTTGCAGCATAACCTAAAATAGAGGATGAATAAAATAATTGACCAAGAATATAGCTTCAGATATTATTGTCCCTGGGCCATCTCTGTCTTTCCCTTTTCTGCCTCTCCCTAAGGGAAAAGCAGTTATCTTTCTTATGCTAAATCCAGTTCCTGTCCACAGCAATCGTAAATCTTGGCATCAGTCTCACAGCAGAATAAAAAGTCAGATCAGCAGGAAGCTTCCACATAAGAGCAACAGGCAGCTCCAGGAGAAGGAGAAAAAATACAAGAAAAAAATCTTTTCAAACTCTTCCATTTATTTTCTTTGAAAAATAAAGGGTTCTACTCATTAGAAACCCTCAGGTTTTCTTGTATTTTTAAAGATAATATGCCTTCAAATAATGACAACTCATTATTCAGCCAGCCTTTCAAAGCCTCTTATTTCAAAGCTTCTTTCTGAATAAACAAATCTATAAAGAGAACAAATTGAAGTTTCTGCTTTTCCTAGTGTTTTACATAGAGGCTACACAAGCTGTCTTCTCTCAAAATGAGTCAGACCTGAAATTACAAAGTAACCAAATATTGTATGTAGCTGGCGGAATTAATTTCATATATTTTATCTACAGATTGGCTCTAAAGCCACAAAAATATTTTAAATTGAAAATTCAAAATTTTAGATCAAAACCCCAAGGTATTTTTTATTACAGTTATTATTTGTTTAGAGATGTTTAAATGTTTAGAGATTGGCAAAGGAACACTAAGTATAATAAAAATAACTGTCATAAACATGGTGACAACATAATAAAACTGGCAGTAGGGTTTGCAGTATAATTTGAATTTGTACTTACCGGGCTGATGTACAAAATGTCTTTGTAACCATTTATTACATTCCAAGAGCTTACTTCAGATTGAATTAGTCCTTTAAGGCATTAGGAGGAACTGTCCTACTCAGACTGAAGTGAGCTACCCTCCCCAGGATGAGAGATTGGTTAGGTTTTAAACCAGAGAAAACATACTGAGAAATAGAAAGATTTTGTTGCTACAGCAGAGATTCAGGGAATACAAAGATAGGAGTAAAATGTCCTCAGATGAGCTGGAGAAAGGAGTTTGGAATAAGAAGGAAATGTTAATTAGTGAATGGAGCACATGTACCTCAGTGGCTTGGAAAGCACAATGTTAGAAAGTGCAAAATAATACAATTTGTAGGAAAATGTGCAGAAATGACTGAACTCTCACAGAATTGTAGTTACTTCTTCACTTAGGAAGACCAAGGCATTGCTGTGACGAGCTCAAACCATGTGTAGATTCCTTGATAGAGTTTCCTATAGTTAGTACCTGAATAACCATTGAAAATGAAAAAAAGAGGTTCAAACAGAGTACACAAGACTCCATGATGGCTGATGTAGGCTTACAAAGGAAGAAATCAAAAGAAGCACTCCATGTGATTCTGTGCCAGAATATTTGAATTCATATTAAAAGCAGGTACAAATGGAGTACAAGTGCAGTCAGAGACTGGAGTAACAGGGAACTCTCCTGTCCTTGAAGGCAGCTAAAAGCTCTGGAAGCAATTCTTACTTAGAGATACCTTTCTTTTCAAAGTCAAGTAACTCTGTGGAGGGGTTTTGAACAGCTGTTGTATGTGGGAATTGCTGACTGCCTGTATTGCCTGTGAATTTTCTTTCATTTATTTGAGGATAGGAGAGCAGTGCTTAGGTCTATATGCAAACTCATTTACTCAAATAGTGCTTGTGCTTATACAGTTGCAGTCTCATGGATAGGCAAATTCTTCCCAGGCTTTTGCAGTGCCATCATTAGGTTTCTGCTGCTTGGTAGCACAGAAGAGTTCATCCAAATCCATGTATAACAAACAGTGCCTTCTTTTCAGAGCTGCAGTTTTTTTTTCCCAGCTGCATAATTGTCAGTACAGACCAAAGAGCTAGGAAAACTTCTGCTGCAGCATTTTGAGATCTGCTGCAATTGTGTTTCGCTAGGCTCTTGTAACTTCTGCTTACAGTATGGAATGAAGTGAGGACAAGGTTTATCCAATTTATCTGATTTCAGATTTATCACTGCAGATTCTTAAAAAAGCATACTTTTCTACATGGAAATGCATGTTTTGTGCTGCTACTCTTGTTAGGAATAGTGACCTGTGAAATGATGGTATCATTCAGTAGAATTGGAAATGCAGAAGAAAAAGGTGCTTTATTGTTGTTGAGTAACTGTCTGGCAAATATCTCTGTTCACTCCATGCACCTCATCCATTATTTGTCTGTTATAACTAAAATATAATTTTAAGGCTTTTTAAGCAAAGTATTTCCATAAAATAATATGAAGAGAAGAAATAGTTATAAATGGGGAAGCTACTGTCTGTCTGTGGCAAATACCTCATGAAGACTGATCTACCCAGTTCACAGTACAGGCTGAACATGCAAGAAGATGGCTGGCAGGGTGCAATGAGCAATGGCTGGCAGCAGGGGAGGCACGAATTGCAGGGAATGGCAACGAGGTTCAGCTGCTGAAGCAGGCTGACAGTTGTGCTGGAAAGTCAATCCACAGGTCATAACCCGACCTACTGAGGGTCAGAGTCCTGTGGTCACCTGTAGGCAGGTGCAGGGAGATGGGACCAGGCAGAAATCAGGCCAGGAAGTCAGGTCCAAGGGGATGCAGGAAGCGCTGGAACACCCAGGTGGAGCAGGATTAAAGGCCCTGGACTCATGAGCAGGAGTGAGAGGGTTGAGGCTCCCAGGTGAGGCTGGTAAGGGCCACTAAGACTTATTGTATTCAGGGTTGTTATTGTCCATTGGCAGTCTTGCATTGAAACAGACTAAAATTATTACAGAGGCTCTGCCTTACTGAACTTTTGTTCAAATTCTTCATTACTAATGCAGTAATCACAGCAATGAACAGTCATGTAAATTTTCTTGTATTTTTAATCTGTCTCTACAACTGATCAGAAACAGGAGCCAGACAATATTAGTGCTCCCATTGCCACAGGGACGTATGAGCTATTCCTTAACTGCAACAGCACTTGCTGTTTTTAACAAAAAGATCAAGCATTCAAGCTGTATTTCTAGGGTATTTTAAACTAGTATTTCTTCTAGATCCAATAGTCATAACAATAATGAGAGCAATGTCCTGGAGAATCATAATTACATGAATTTTGCCACTTAATGGACCTAAACACGAGTAGCAAGCTTTGTGAAAAACCACAGTGCCTTGTCTACATCAGTACTAGTTAGCCATAGGAGACACAATAACTTCCAGTGTAGACCGAAGGGGTCAGCAAGTAAGATCAAGCAATAGCACTAGCATACCATGTAAAAAATAGCTTTCAGTAGTACTGAAACTAGTCTGTTCAGTGGAATCGATCAGAAAACATCATCAGAAAACAAGCCAGTATCCACAAAGAGATTAAATTAGGAACAGAAGCTGTTAGCATGTATCTGATGGCAGCATGTACTTTTCTGTTATTTGAAATTGGCGCTCATGTTTACTTTTTCAGGATCAATTTTTTTTTTTCTTTAGGCTGCAAGGTTAAATGGTAAAATTCTGTTCTTTTCCTAATTCTTGCTACTTTCATGTCTTGTATATGAGCTTATCCCTAAACTTTGATGCTTTTCTGATCTTGTTGTGTCTTTTAACTAAGCTTGGACTTGCACAAAAGTTACAAACAGAAGTTTAAGAGCTCAGAGGTGGAATACAATAAAGAACATTTTCCAGCACCAGGGGTGAAGAAGTACTGTATTCTGAGTGGGCCCTTGAAAAGAAAAGAGAAGTGAATATATAAATTCTGACATGACTGTGTGTTTTTTGACTACTAACCTTGTGCTTTTCTTTTGAGGCAGATGACTCATCATGCTGTATCACCTAAAAGCAAGGCTGGTCTAGCATCTGCCAAAGGCCGTTTTGGTAGTGCTTGCCACCTAGTGGATTACTGCTTGTATACACATATGAGCAGGATCATCTGCCACAAAAATACACTATCACACTCATATTTGATTACATCCTGCAGAATTTGAATACTACTTAATGGATTTTTTATTTTGTTGAAAGGAAAAGCTTGTGAAAATTGAACTACAAATTGGAAACCTTTTCAAAACTTTTATCTGACAGCTGTATTTGCAACTATGACATGACTTGGTGACCAGCAAAATATGGAATTTGAGAGCCAGTAGTAAGTGTGAGTAGTCAGTGTAAGTGGCCATGGACTCAGCTGTAAACTCAAGCCCCATGCTAACATTTGTTGGCTGAGGCTCTGATGAGTACATTTGGTGAACATAGCTGAGCTTGTTGAAATTTATACCCATTGTTTCTGCTCCTTCTGTAAGAGTTTGCTGGGGCCCTGTCATTTTTTTAGGTTTCTGGTTTGTATATAGTAGTAACTCAACATTACCTCTTCTCTTTTAGCTGAATTGCCTGGAATAGTTGTCATCCATTTTGTTGACCTGGACTTGAATTTCTCCCTGACTCATAGTTTACCCCTCATTACTGCCCACTAGTCTTACAGAGATCACACGTGTTGCTCATACCATAACACAATGCAAATATCTGTATTGTAAGTTACAAGGGTTCAATTAACTACTTAAAAAAACCGGTTTTTCCACACAAATGACTCCTGTAAAAATCTGAGTCCCCTCTTTCAATTTTAAATTGAGTTTTTGCTAAATTTTTTTACTGAATTTTTTATTAATCACCATATTTTAAAAACATGGACTGTTTTACCAGAGTTTTCCCCAACACATCCAGCCTACAGGCAACAGTTAAGGGAAGTTCTCAGCAACAGGGAATTGTCAGGTTTGAATACAACAGGTTTTCTACAATGTTGATGTTTGTAATAGTATTTTTTATTATTTCATGATTATGAAAATGTTGGAAAATTTTAGCCAACAGCTTATGGTATTCACAAATAATTTATGCTCTACATTTTCAGGATAATTTCCAGTTAAACTTATTAAACTCAGAATACCTTAATTCTTAGTTGTTACCAATACATTGATACAGATTATTTTACTTTTATAGCATTTTATGATCATTAACCTATTTATGACTAACTTGATATGCAGATGTTGAATTGGGTAAGATTCCATGGGGTCTGTGCTTAGTCTGGCTGTTACTTATCTGAGGATTTTTCAATCTTACAGTGCATTCTGTTACCATTATGTATCAGAATTCTTGATTTTCCCACATTTGCGATTGCATTCTCACAACAAGATAGTTTTGGTTTGTTTTCTACCTCCCTCTAACTGCTGTGAGGAACTTCTGTTATGATCAGAAGGTGAAATATGAATTGTTTATACAGTGAATTTTTTCACTTTCCATTAAATACTATGTTCCTAAGACTACAGAGTACATAAATTTCATCATAAAGATTATCATAAATAGTTGAAATTAAGACATATGTAAGAAAGTTTGTACAAATGGCCTCCTGTTTTTAAAAAGTAATTTACAAACAATTTGATCTGTATCCAAATTTAGGAAGTTATATGACCATAATAAAAATCTGTACTCAGTACTCAATACAGTAGCATAATAAAAATGTGTACTCTGTACTCAGTATAGTACCACAATAAAAATCTGTACTCAATAATATCACAAGCTCAAAAAATCACTTTTATTAATACATTTTAAAAAAGAATAATGAAAAGAGACATTATAATTAAATATTTGCTCTCATCTACAAATAAGCACTTTGGATAATAAAATAAATTTTTAGGTTCTTGTGAACAGTTAAAAACAGAGGAAGGAATTTTCTGAAATAAAAGCAAAAGAAAGAGACTTTTCAAATAGAAAATATTTGGCAATATCTCTTAGTCACTCAATAAAATATCCATGTAAACAAGTAATCCATATTTACATTATCATATGCAATATTCTTGGTTACATGTAGTAAGAAACACACATGTAATTACATTCAATTTTAGAATCTAATTTGCACCATCATTTCTCAGTTCCTTAATGTTGGAAAAAACACTCTTCTGCTCTGTGCATAATACTGCATGACAGCATGTAAATATACTATTTTTTTTTCCCAGGCATCTTAAGATAGCACTTTCTTGTTAGGTTTTGTAACTTCCTGGTTTTTATAGGAATCCAAACCTGGAATGTAAGCTCTACAGTCATGTTCCTGTAAAAACAATCATGTATATGATTTCCAAACATGCATAAAAATACCCATGAAAAAGCTAGAGTTCTACCTTCCATTTGTATCTCTGAAAATACACTTTTTTCATTTCTTATGTTGCTACTGTATTTATGTTACTCATAAATACAGGTAAGAAAATTTGCATAAAAGGAAAGTTAATGGAAAGCCACTTTGAGGAGCATGTTTAGGACTTTTACTCTACAAACACCTATGCATTTTTATTTAGCATTGAACTAACCTCATTTTTTTTTTGCAAGGATACATAGAGGCCTTTTTAATCAATTTAGACTTAAGCCAAAAGTCTATAGTATGTTTTATCAGTTATAAATTGCACACACCAAGGTTGATCAAGGTTTAGGAGCTCACAGCTACTGCATCTCATGGGGACCTTCCAAAGATCAGAAGCCAGAATCCCAGAGTTCGTGCACGTGAGATATCACTGATTAACAATTCCCCAGATGGAATCTTCCAGCTTCCGCTGAGTTTCTACTATCACGTTTAACCTCTCAGTTGAAAACCAAAATTATGTTTTGGGAGGCTCCTCTCAAAAGGTTGCTAATCCTTGATTTTCAGTCAGTTTTATGTCACGGAATCACAGCATAGTCAGAATTGGAAGGGACCCAGAAGGATGATCGGGTCCAGCCCTTAAGCAAATGGCCCACATGGGGTTCGAACCCACAACCTTGGTGTTACTCGTACTCGTTTGCACTTCTTGAGAATAGAGAATAAATGCCACCATCCTTTCTTCAAGTAGCATTCCCCTTGAACAGTACATGGCAATCAATGGAAACCAGAAGGAATGCTGCTTATTTAACAGCATATAGAGCCAACCACCTAAAAGCTGTTCATTTCAATACATTCAACTCAGTGCTGTAACAAAAGAAGTCATAGATTCTGTGTTTGTTTCCAGTACGCTGTTCAGTTACTTTCTTCCAGAACAATCCCTAGGCAATTGACTACCTTCCATACAAGCATATGCTTTTATTATGTGACCTATGCAAGGATTGAGTGAGCTTATTTTCACAGGTGGATGAGACACAGTAACAGGCCAATACATAACAATTTAAAATGCTGTTGCCTGTGTGAGTGCAGTATAGAAAGCTGCATAGTAAATTACAGCAAGTAAGCTCATTTATTCACTTCCTCTGTCATGCTTCACTGTTTGATTCATTGCACATAGTGGGACTGGAGAAGTGCTCACACATTAGTTTAGCAGTTTAGGTTAGTGTTCCTTCTGTCATACCTGAATTGTACATTAAAAGCAGGCATTTTCTGCAGTGGAAAAATACATTAATGTGAGGTTGGTCCCAGTCACCCACAAACCTATAAGTGAAACTATAGAACTCTGGGATGTAGTTCTTGAGTACCAAGTGGTACAGCAATAAAGTTTTTAAAATATTTTATTATGCTAGCTTTCTGTACTGCATTCGCCAAATAGTAAAATATTATTAAAAATCAAATAACAGGAACTGAGGTACTTTTTGTCAGAGAAGACCCAAAATAACTCATGTCCAAAATAGTTTGTACAAACACACAGTGAACTACAAAAATGGCGCATTTGTTGAAGGGTAATATATTAAAGTGTTTTTAAAAGCTGGAGTAGATAAAAATTTATGTAGTATTTAAAAGTAGGAAATTATTTGCTGTCTGAAACTATCTATATTCCAACATGAACAGTGGTTAATTTGTATTTGTAGTGGGCTCTGCAGCTTTTACAAGAGATAATAGAATGGCTCATCATTTTGGACATATGCAGTCCAAATAATCTACTATAATTATTCTTCCATAGTAGTAGAAGTATAAATATTGTCTGTATCTGTGAAATTAATGAATGAGCATAATACATTAATATTTCAGTTACTAGAAAGAGCTATAAAAGTAAAGTGCCAGTAGGAACTCTTCATTATTTAGAGAAAATTGCATTATTTGAAACAATAATTTCAAATTAAAAAGTCATAGAGTTTGTATAGATTGCTTACATACTAAAGCATGTCTTGGTGCCTATGATAATAATGCTTTTGACGTCAGTGTGGAGATACTCAAATTGGCTTTCAGTTAACAGGTAGCATTTTAATAAAAGAGCAAAGCTCACCTGTGTGCTGGAGAAAGTATTTCTCACTTGAAGCTAATTTTTTTTTCTGTGAGACTGATAGCAGATTTTTTCTGGTTTCTAACCACCTAGATTCTAGTCTAGTACCATAAATCAGCAGAACTGTGCAATCAAATAAAGAACTAAAATGCTGCCTTCTGGGATAAAAGGAAGACTTAGTTTAAGTGATACATTTTTCTAAGTGTGTTTCTATAGCTTTTCAAATAAGACAAATTCTGCATTTGGATGTCTTAACATTTCTTAGATTACACTAATAATTGCACATAATTCAAAGCCAAAAATAGTCTGTATACAATGTATTTGGTAGAATTTGTTGAAAGGCCAACAGATACATTCTGTTTTTTAAAAAAACAAGACCAAAAACTCCCAGAAGTTTCTAAAGGTAATATAACCTTTTATGAAGATATCTAGCAAACTTTTCTCTTTTTTTTAGTTAAAAATTGTAGAATAAACATTTTTATGAAGCAGCTCTGTAAAGTGCAGAATTACCTCAAATCCCGTCGAACATAGCAGCCAGTGCGAGGCTTAATCAGCTAGAGCAATCAAAGCTTCAACAAAGTGAACATTACCAGGAAATTTAGGTGTGACAAACTAAATCATTCTGTATGGTATACTTCATGGCTGATTCATAACCTGCAAAAGCACTCAAGAGAAAAATTTAGCCTGAATCTTGTTAAATTTTTCATGACTATAAGAGAGATAAGCATTAAATTAAGAAGTTATATGTAAGACAGTTTCCAATGATGTGATTTTCCCATTATATGATGCTCTTGATTTTTTAAACAAGGCAAAGACTAGTCATGGACCAATAAAATATGTCTGGGACTTCCAGGAGTTTAAATCCATATGCAGAAAACTTGAGTATGTTTCAGCAAGCCATACTAAAAATGAACCCCCAACCTACTTACATATCAATATAACTACATTAGAAGGACCCTCACCTGGGAGAAATTGGAAGTATAATAGTACTTTTTATTCTGTATATTTTCTTTACATAGTTGATCTTTGTCCTGCTTCATCAAATTTGATGTTTTGTTTTTTGGCTTCTTCAGTATTGCTCCTCAGATCAGCTTTATCTGCATTACTGCTGTTTGTCATCGTGGATTCTACTTCTGTGCCTTCAGGAGTTGCTCCAATGGGCCTCATAATTTTAGCATTCTCTTCTGGGGGCCGCTTCCAGTAGGGCCTGCTTGCCATCCACAAAATAAGTGAACCAAATATGACAAGCAAAAGACCAAGACAGTTGACCAAAGTTGCTTCTGGTGGGGATTCACTGTATGCAGGACTTCTCCTTAGAAAGGGGAAAAAGAAAGAAGAGGTCAGAAAAGATTGTTTTAAAGACAATCCTGGTCTAAAACCAGCAGTCTCCTGCTAGGTAGGTCTTTTTAATACAAACAAAACAAAACAGTGTCCCAGTACTGGATGCTTATTATTCTGGGCAAATGGAAGTATATTTGCAATGTATAACCTTAATAAAGAAGTGGAAACAAATACTTACAATGCAAATATAAGCTTTTCTGTGATTCCCATGAGAGCTGTTGCAATCACTGTTGCAAAGATGGTCAGACCCGAATAAACGTGTATTGGCATGACAGCTGCGCGGAGATGAGCTGGAGCAAACGGGAGCAGAAACACAGCGACACCACAGAACAGCTACAACCAAAACAGATTCATAGTTAGGGCTAGATGGAAAACATGCTACACTTCTCAAGCAGAACAAAAATAATCATAAAATTCCATTCTGAGATGTCTTCAGGTAAAAATTTGAAAGTAATTGGCATTTCTATTTTTGAATGTGTTTCCTGTCAAAACCAAAGCAAAATTCTATATTAGCACTTGGAAAGCAGACATTAAATATTTTATAAATCATCCTACATAATATCAGTGTCCAAACTTACTCATAGTGCTAAAACTCCAACCCAAACTAAGTACTGGAAACACAAGTTTTCAGTGTCACTAATTCACTAATATAGTAATAGTGTGAGGAGCCACATTTTTACAGTCTTATCAAGTCCTGTTCTCTGCTCCTGTTGCAGATTTGCACATAAAGGAGCATCAGAAAGCAGCCTAACTTTCTGACTTGAGTAGATTAAATAGTTTTATCTTGTTAGAATTTAAGTTAATTTAAGTGCCTATCTTTAGAAGGAGAATGGTCTTTCAATATATTGATCACATGGCATTTACAGAGTGAAGACATGTATGGGTGGCATCAAGTTATTCAGGGGACATTAGTCCTCCTATTAGCACTAATTCTGTGATGGAAAATAACCCATCATGTCCCATGGTTGCATCCACAGGTTTGCCCAGTCATGCTGAGGTTGCAGCCTCTCTTTATTTGTTTTACCATTATTCACCCCTGCTGCTAAATTAGACAGAGTACATGAATTTGTATTTCATCTGCTTTAACTCAGTCCTTGTTTTATCTTTCCATAATGGATTAGAGAGCCTGATATTTTCTCCCTGGGAAGCTTTTTAGTACACCATAATCAAATCATCTCTTAATCTTAGATCTGCTTAACAGCTGGAGTTTTTAAAGTCTTGCAATGGAAAATAGCTTTTCCAGCCCTCAAATTACTTTTCCAGAATTTCTTTGGGTTTGTTGCTTTTTATTTTTCTGATCATTCTTTTATATTAAAAAATCCATAATATTTCATATTAGTTTCACTAATGCCATCTTTTTTCCTGTTGTCACAGCATTGTGAGAACTCATTTAGAGCTTCATGTCATTTTTGAGTTCTTCTTTCCAGAGACATCATTTTCCAAGAGACAGTCTCATTTTATGCTTTTGCCCTATTCTTAAATTTATGTTATGTAGTGTGCTATATACTGTATTAACCTGCATTTGGCCTAATTGCAACATAGTTACAATATTGCAGGCAGAGTATTATGTGAGCATAGGACTGATGTGCCCCTTCTGGTAAATGCCAAGGGTCTTCTCTGTTAACAAAGATACTGCTTTGTGACTATTCTTTATAGTGCTCAGTCACTTAACAAACATCAGTCTCTGACTGGAGACTTACATCCCAGATTGGAAGAAGGAACACTAAGGATCTTTTGATTTGACAGGCAAGGCATTAAGTGCCATTGATCACGTTTATAGTAGCAAAATGAAAAGTAGAACTAGGATTTTAGTCACAATTCTTCATTTAACCATTAGAAAAAATACTGATACTCAGTGTAGTGACAGCACAGATTTCCTTGAAATACCTGCATTGTTAGGACAAGCTTAATTTTAACATTGTTTTTTCTTATTCATTAATATTAATACTTATTACTTTGTTCAGCTGTAGAGAATATACTCAACAATGCTGCAATATGCTTTCTTTTTTTCTAAATGTTAAAAACACTATTTCAACACTGTTTCCTGTACCTCTTGGCCTGAGCAGTGAAGAATAAAGTCCAGAACCCAAATCCCTTAGCTGAGGTTTTCTGTGCTTGATCATAGATAATTAAGACTTTTTTTCTTTTTAGTCTTTCGGGAAAAAAATATTTGAAGGAACAAAATAAATCTCCATAGTGTAAGAACACAGTATAGGGAGTTCAGCATGTATATGCAGAAGCATCTGTATGTGTTCTGTAAATTTCAGGGCATGGTTGCTCTTCTTTGCCAAATGCAAAACACATGAAGTTAGCTCATTTTACATTACAATAATGCTAATTCTCTGCCAAGAGGAGCAGTTAAAAGCACGCCCACAAACATCTATCAAAGTTCTGCTGATTCAGGAAAACTGGTTAGCCACTAGTAGCTCATTCAGGTGTCAGATCCTTTACATCTCTACTGATGCAATTGTTCTGCTGATTAACAAAAGTCTTGAGGCCAAGAAGTGACTACTTAAATAAGACATAACTGGAAAAAAAAAAAAAAAGAAAAGCTGTTACTTCATTTGAGACTTCCTTAATAAATGTTCTAACTATATTTAAATATGCTGCCAACAAACCAAGTAACTTGCTGTAAATTCAGGAGTTAATGTGGCTTAGAAACACACTACTGTGTAAGTGTATTGTAGGCTAATGGCCATTATACCAGCAAATAAACAAAACAGGCTTAAAAATGCATTTTTCTTCAAAGTTAATGATCCAGTATTTGTATATTTACATGATAATTTGCCAAATCAGAGTGTAAAATAGCTATCCCAGTAGTTAAAATGTACTAGCAAGAGCCTATTGTGCCTGAATTAACTAAAAACATTCTTCAAATTTATAAGCTGTTTATAAATACAGTTAGATTCTGACCTGGAGAGAATAAAATATAACAGCAGTCAGCCCAATCCAGCTGTGCAGACTGTACATGTTAGGAATGTTCTGGGCATTGTGGTATTCAAACGCGGCTACCATAGAAACAATTGCAAGAATCATAGCTGTGGTATTTAATCCAGCATGTATGAACTTCATTAGGAGTTTGCTGCACTTCCAGGTCCAGGGCAATCTGTACACAATAATAGCTGAAGAAAGAAGGGAAACAAGATTTTAGGCCTTATAGAATAATTTCTTTCAAATGTTAATAATTACGCATAATTCACAGAGTTACATTGTAAATTACAGCAAAATCCAACCTGAAGTATTCTAAATAGTCTATTAAAAGGCTTTTTTTCATACACTTAGCATAGCATACTCTGAACTGAAGCTTAAATATGGCTTTTTAGGGAATTATTCTCAATTATAAAAAATCCCACAAACTTAAATGTGTTTCAAAAAATACCCCAGTAAACAACTTGGTATCATCTTTTCCTCAGTCATTAAATTGATTTAACAGGGATTTGGCATAGGATTTTGATTTTTCTGCTGCTAGTCAGATTGGAGCATTATAGCCTGATTCTTGTTGAGAAAGCATGTAGGATTATTTTATAATATTTATTCTCTTTGCAACTTTGGCTAATGCTATTCTCTAATTGCATAGATACTTATATAACTGTCTATTACACTGATATCAGTAAGACTACTTTGAATGGGGAAATGCTCTTCAGCATTAGGGAATCATAATCTGACTTTAGAGACAAAAACATTTAACAAATACAAGTCTTCCACTACTGTTAGATGAATGTAGGGAAGTTTTGCCTATACTTGAATTAATAACTCTAGCAGACAGTGTTTTTTCCAGTCTGAACAAAACAATAATTTCCATTGCTCTAACTCCAGATGATCCATAAAAATAACTTAACCTAGAGCTGCTTCTTGCCGAGTTTTCTCCAAGATCCCTGCTGCCCCTATCTGTCACAACTGTCCCCTGTCTGTCATACAACCCAAATGCTTTCCACAGGGGACACAAATGGACCAGATTTTATCACTGAAGTTCAAGGTACATCTGATTACAAACTAGATAGTAATTCTGGATGTGTGACAGCACATAAATATATTCACCTAACAGGGGACAAATATTTATAAGGACAACTGATAATTTGAGCAATAAAGACTGATGCCCCCATCTATAATGTCTTGCCTGAGCAAAGTCTGAACTCCACTCAGTGATTCATCACATCCTAATTTAAGGCTTCTGCTTATGAAATTATAGTGAAAATTTTGTATATAATTATCTATAATAAAACAAAGGAATAATAATTTATGTAGGTTCTTTTAAAAAAATCCTGTTCCAAACATTAAGAAATAAGAAAGTATTACCTAAGTGATTCTTATGTGCCCTAGTCATTCATTACTTCTCCACAACCCCTGCATTTTAGGCAAAAAGTATAGATTATGGAAAATAAATAGAATATTATCTCTGCATGTTCCGATGAATAGTAGTAATAAATGACAAATTCTTTTCAAGTTCTGTTCACACTTTTTTTTAAACTTGAATGCATTTCAATAAATACAGTACTACAGTAAATAATTCACAAAGAAAACCATTTACAAGTCAAATCTCCATACTATGATCAGATTTTAAATCAATGTATGCATTTACATACTGTGTAAAAATATAATACTGGAATGAAATTGTTCCTTAGAATATTTAAATATATACAGCACTTAGGTTGGTTTTGGCTTCTACTTTAAAAAGCAACAGTAGTAAATCCTACAAAATCAGGAAGATAGAAACCTTGTTTATAAGATGATTTGACTGTCTTAAAGCAATCTATTACAGAAATCTGATTCTGCACACCAAGCTTATCACCTCCAACAGTTCCCAAAGTGACTTTACATTATAATGTTAGACTCATAGAATCCTAGAATCACTGAGGTTAGAAAATACCTCTCAGATAATTGAGTTTGACCATTAACCTGTCACTGCCACATCTACAATAAACCATGTCCTGAGCACCACATGTGTGTTTTTTGAGCACTTCTATGGACAAAGATTCCATCACTTTTCTGGGCAGCCATTTCAATACCTGACCACCATTTCAGTGAAGACATTTTTGTGAGTATCCAATCTTAACCTCCCCTGGTGCAACTGGAGGCCATTTCCTCTTGTTCTCTCACTTGTTACTTGGGAAATTAGATCTTTCCCCACTTGCTACAGCCTCCTTTCAGACAGTTGTACAGAACAATAAGGGACCCCTGAGCCTCCTTTTCTCCAGGCTGAACACCCCCAGCTCCCTCAGCTGCTTCTCTCCAGACTTGCGCTCCAGACCCTTCACCAGCTTCACTGCCCTTCTCTGGACCTGTTCCAGCACCCCAGTGTCTTGTACTAAGGGGCCAAAAACTGGACACAAGATTTGAGGTGCGGCCTCACCAGTATCGAGTGCAGGGGGAACAGTCACTGCCCTGGGCAATAGAGCCCACACTATTTCTGATACAGGCCAGGACTCTGTTGGCCTTCTTGGCCACCTGGGCACACACTGGCTCATGTTCAGCCAGCTGGCAATAATATCCAATAATATTAGACTACTATTAATCAACTTAATACTAATGAAAATTACTTCTAATTTTGTGAAGCAGATGTGTCAAAAGGCCCCAAAACAAGTTTCAACATCCCGTGAGGATATTCCAAATAAATCCTTCTTACCATATGTCCCACGGTATTGTCAATAATTTATTCAAGGTGCAGCAGAGTACTGGACTCTGTATGAATAAAACTTCAAGACCATAGGTCCTGGTCTCAGTTTTTAGTCTTTGATCTCAGAGGGTCAAGTCGGGAGTAAAATTTTTATATAATATTTTTTGGTCGTCATCTAGCTGATTTAACTTTCAGAAGCACTATCAAACTCCCTAGTCACTTGTCCACATAGTCTCAGATCTCTGGGCCTTGAATTTTCTAAGTTGTTTCCCATAAACATTACAATAGGAAACCAAGGAATAACCAACTAATGCTTTGGCCAGTTGTTAACAATACCATTCATTACCATGTTACATGCCACAGCCCAGTCTGGGGAACAAAGGGGAAAGAAGGAAGATTCACCTTTCAGTGAGAACAAGCTCTTAAAAATTTACTCAGATGTGATGTGTAATTTCATGTCAAAATTAAAACAGCTTAGGTTAAAAGCACATACACAATTAGAGTGTTTGGTGATGACATGGTAAAGCAGCCTCATGGAGAGCTTTCTCAAGGCAGAACATTTCTAGTACTGTTAAGAAATTTGACAGTGTAGACACCCTGGCCTGAGCTTTTGGACTCAGACCTTACTCCTGTTTTGAGCTATGATTTTGAAACCCATTACACAGGGCAGAGTTATCTTGCAATATTTTTATATGGCATGGGACATCCTTTTACAAATGTACAGAGCAAAATTCTGGAGTTATTGACCAACATCAGCCTTTGTATAGACTATTAAACTCAAGAAACAGTTGGTATATTATTTAAAATCCTCTACTCATATTTAACCAAGGTTTTTTTAGCTACACCTTCCTACTTTCAAATACTTAAAGACTTATCTTTCTTGTATGTGTCCAAAGAGGTATCTGATTTCTCACTCTCATCCAAATTGCTTTGAATTCAGTGGCAGACTTCCATCAGCCAAATTTGAATCAGATTCACAGTGGCATCTTATCTGTTGATATTGCATCTGATTTACTACAACACCCCTTCAGTCTCCAGCTTTGCTTTTCCTATTATGTAATAGTACTTCCTAAATTATACTGTATTATTAGTGAATTCCTTGTATGCATGTGGTTTCTTAGCTGTGGTAAACTTCTATTGACTTTACATATGTCCTTACCTAAACAGAGCTTGGGGCAACGCCCTTTCTCCGTGACACAGGGAAAAAACTGAGTTTCAGAGGAAAAAACCCAGAAAATACATAGGAATAAGCTGCAGAAAACTTCTCCCTATTTTCTTCAAAAGTTCTATGCTTATGTATAAAAAAAATAGGTTGAGCACATTAAGTATTATAGATCTTAGTAGTGAAGTGAACAGGTGGTTTTTATTGCTTATTTATAGCCTGAAATGACACTTCCTGTTGAGCAATATTATGTAAAACAACTTCAAAGTATGGTTTATTGCTCAACACTGGTTTGCAGCTTGAAGCCAAAAAGAAGCTGAGAACAGCCCCACTCCCACTGAAAAACAAAAATTTACAGTGTATGTTTAAATCTCAATGTTCTCTTCATAGCCAGAACAAGACAACCTTCAGCATCTTCCAGCCTTTTGACTGGCTGGAAGTGTAACGGGAAAATGTTAGTCCATGACTGAACTCTACGAAATCCAAAGTTCCTACACTCTTAAAAAAAAAAAAATAGAGAAGCAACCCTGTATCTTAATGATTATATGTTATTTAAGCAACAGAACAAATGATTCATTTAAGAGATATACTTTACACAACAATTCATCCTAATTCTAGCCTGAAGAACTGCATTTTGCTTGTGCTTGTGGTGCTGCGTTTTCTGTGGCCAAAACCCTGCTCCTGGATCAAGTTCTGTGATACTGAACTTTCCTTTCTCTTCTTGGGACATGGAAGAGAGCCCAAAGAGAAACTTTCCTAGGGCAACATTTCTGGCATTTTGATTTTCTACTTGCATAAATTCCAGCTGCCTAGGAAAAACACACCTCGCAGGCGTTACTCAAAATGCACGGCAATCCCCGGGCCAGGATAAACAAGTGCTTGCAGAAAAAAAACCCCAAAACAACTCAAACCCCGTATGTAGCAATTTTGGCTTATTACAAGGCACTCTTTGTCCCTTCCCGGGAATGCTGGCTTCCCCAAGCTGCGGACCGATTGCTGCGCTCCCGCTGTGACCCGCTGCCGGCCGCGGGCCGCCCCGCCGGCTCCGCCCGGAGCCTCCCGCGCCGCGCAGCCCCGGCCGCGCCGCCCCGGCCCCAGGCAGGCCCGGCTCCCCCGCAGCTCCGCGCCGGCCCGGGCCCCCGACGCACCGATGCCTTGGATGAAGACGAAGCCCGTGACGAGGAGGACGGGGTGCCAGTTGAATTCCGCCGAGCTGCCGTCCCAGCTCAGCCCCTCGCGGTAGTGGAAGACCCAGACGAGGGAGAGGATGACCGACACGAAGCCGACCAGCAGCGCAGAAGCCAGCAGTGCCAAGAATCGCCCGTAGCCCTCCATCTTTCGAGCCCGCGCAGCGAGTGCAGCGGAGGAGAGGCGAGCCGGCGGCCGGGCGGGGTCCGACTCGTGCGCGGGCTCGGGTCCGGCGGGCACGGGACCGGACGGGACGGACCCAGCAGGGGCGGGAGCAGGGCGGCACTCCGCGATCCTCCGCGCCCCTACACCCTGCCCTCTCCGAGCGTCCCGGCGCGTTCAGAACTCCGCCTTAGAAAATAATTTTGTGTGTCAGCCTGTCCCCTGCCGTGGTGGCAGCCCGACTGTGCTCCCCAGGGCAGCCAAGGAAGGGAGCGGGTGGTCACGGGTTTTGTGCCGAGAGGCTGTTGTGGAGGTTGGGGAGTTGACAGACCCACCAGAAAGATAAGCTACCACAGTCATAAGCGCTTACCGATAAAGTAGGAGTGCTGTTATGAAGAAGATACCGACAGCACACACAGAAAATGCAGAGGAGGAGAAGCGCACTTAAAGACACTGATGTACTTACCTGGAGCACAGCCTTGCCATCATGACACCCCCTTCTCACTGGATTCATTGAGTGCTCCAAATATAGCGCAGATACTAAAGAGCACAGCCTTGCCATCATGACACCCCCTTCTCACTGGATTCATTGAGTGCTCCAAATGTAGTACAGATACTAAGCAGTTTCATATGTGGAGTCTGGCCTAAGTATGCAGGAGAATGTGGACGTTGTTCTGTTGAATAGCACAAATACATCAAATATCCACTAGCAAAGAAAGGGAATGCATAAAACTTAGACAATACCAATAGGTATGGAAAGGCCCATTGTAGGGAAGTTAAGAGAGGAAAACAGAAGGTGAAAACCCCAGAATTGCAAAAGAGACAATAGACCTGACAAAAATATAACATGATAGATTAGACCAGTTTGGTCAAACCATGTAGTCAGCAGTTACCTTTTGTTTTGGTGTAGAACATTCACCTGGCTCTGAAGCCTGTCAACTGTGGTAGGAGGATATGCCTAAACATATATTCAGCACTAATTTTCTGGTATTTGATTAGCTTACTTTTAAAGTATATATAGTGTTGAACTACATATGAATTAGAAGTTCATTAATTGATTGAGAAGAAAAAAATACTATGTACTCTGGCTAGCATTTGATCTCTCTGGTATCTCACACTTAAACTGAGGCCTAGAAGATGAAAAGAAACGGTTTTATGAAACTTAAAATAGTTTCAGTAGAATACTGCCAACTCAAACACCATACTTACTAAAGTGTTGGAAATATCTACATAGAGACATGAAGACCAAGCCAGATTGGAGTGGGATGCAAATATATTTCTTCATTGTTGTCTTTAATCTCCTAAAAATACACACTGACGTTTTAAAGAAAAGCTTGACTTGAGCAGCACTTGTATAAAGATATTTAGCTTTAGTTTGCATGGATTTGGTGTGACCTGCCCTCAGGATTTAACTGGTTACTCATTCTACTCACAATGGAAAGTAGAACACTTGTATTGTTAAATTTCACAAGTCACAGCATCTAAGAGCAGATCCAAGCCCTAAATCTTCTGATGAATGCACTCATGCATAATCTCTCCAGGGTGCCAGATTGTCATTAGCTTATGAGGCACACAGGTCATCTTAATATTATGGTCAGAAAAATTCTTGCCTGTCTGGTGTAAATATCAGATTGGTGCAGAATCAGAAGTAATCCATAGCACAGCTACAATGTCTGAGTGCATTTCATGTTTACTTTGGGATGGGAACTCAACACGATACAGTTGACTGCTGAGGGCTGAATGATGCACTTGATAATCTGTTTGGAAAATAACCCCCTACAAAAAAATGAAACTACCCTGTATGGGGCTTTCCTTGCAAGGATGCAATAAATACCTGGTTTTGTTAATCATTACTGTGGATAGATTCTACAGCAGTTCATAATCTCTTACTCTTTTCCAGAGCTTCCTAGAGACAATGATATTTTCCAGTACATTGCCATCTCTGCCTGTGTGTATTCCCTCTTAGCAGTTCTGTTGGGACATGATCTAACATGCACTTCTTTCTTTGGGTTGCTGTATTGTCAGATGTAGGATAACTGTGACTTCAGATCTGGAAGAACTTCAAAGCAGACAGGCAAAAAAAGACCTACAAAACAGACAAAGAATCACAGATTATTTTGAAGAGGTAGCCATGGATTCCTGCCAGTATTATGTGTATGGTACTTGGCAACTGTTGTCATCATTGCTATACCATTCATACATTTTGAGAGCAGCAGCCTAAACATAAGTGTGCATAAATGCCTATCTAAGCAACACACCATGTCACCATAGGCCATTGTTTTGTGCTTGTGATGTAAATTTTTAATACTGGAAGTGTTTCTAGTTTCAAGTGACCAAAAACTGACTTGTCAGAGCTGTACTTAGGATAAGATTAGGGTCTCTTTTACCAGCTACAACTTCATCTCTTTTTCCATGCTGGACAAGTCATTTAAGATCTAAGCCTTAGACCTGGATATTCCAGAAAAGTTACAGTATCCCTTAAAGCATTTGGATGAGTTTTTCAGAAACCTGGTGACTGTTCATTTTGTAAACAAACAAAAGTGCTGAGATTGTCCAGTCAGTTTTGTTCTGGCAGCTAATTTAACTGACTGTTGTGGAAGCTTTAGAAATGCCTCTGTAGAAGTTATCTTACCAGGAGTAATACAGACAAAGGAGTTCAAGTAGTGTTTGAATGGCACAAACAAACCAGAATGATCCTTTTACTCTTTTTGGTACTGAGTTTGATGCCTAAGCAACAGAACCATTTGACCTTTGCTATTGAGAACATCACTAATTTGTCTTTGCAAATTGCGACTATGAAGCAAGACTCTTCCAATAAATGATTTTTACTTATTCCCCACTCTAGAAGGAGCTTTTGCTGAGATAAAATAAGACACATAGTGCACCTTTTGTCTAGAATGTTATACTGGTCATAGGCCAGTCATTGTTACCTGTGCAATGAAACTCTTTCAATCTATAAACATTTTGCTTCTGTGAGTTGTAGGATGTTTTTATAATAATTATTTTGTAGAAGCTTTTTGATGTTGTGGAACTGTGGGACAATAGCTGGAATTATCTAAGCAAGATTATAAAGTTTTACTGCTTTCAGTTTTTATTTGGCTTGTGCTTTCTTATTTTCTTCCCTACCACTCACCAGCCTTGCCAGTGAGTATGTGCTCAAATAACAAGAGAAAGGCAGGATGTGCACTCTTTTTTTGCTCAAAGCAAATCTTATCAAGAGAAGTCACTCCTTCATATATTTTAAATTTCTAGGCTGGGAAGTTCCACCTGGGTCTCTAAACAGCTATTATTATCAAATACAAATAAAGGGCTAGCATTTTTGGGATTCCATTTTTGCTTCTCTGTCCTCTCTCCAGTCATTGAGATGTCACAGTGAAGTGTAAAATCAAAAGTGATTTTGTTGAAGTAGAAATGCTTTGGTCCACAAAACAAAATGTTCCTAAGACAGCCAAAATCAAGCCAGCTTTCAGGCAGTACGAAGAATAGGCAGTGGCATTACAAAAGGCTAAAATAGGAAGAGCATGGTGTTAACATCCCGGAGTTTCCTAATTTCCATTGTCCCAGAGCATGGAAATTTGTACAACCACGCTGCAAATTGCATGTTAGAGGTGGGCAACATCTGAAGTTGAGACTAACTGCAGATACAGAAGATAATAGGGAAAATTGCCAATGTATGAGTCCGAATATGGAACATCCAAGTAAACACATTAACAGAATCATTTTCCTGCCTGTCTTCTGGCAAGCAGCTGTTACTGGGGACTGTCTGGAGAGCCTGCAAGCCTATCATGTGGAATGCATTGCTTCTGCTGCAGCATCTCAAGTAAGCCAGTTCTTGAGTCACTTTGTGGAGTAATTCCAGTTAATTTTAGCTTTCCCTACCATGTTTTCTTTTTTCTTCCTGAGAATAATGTGCTCTTACTCTTCCCTAAAAATATGATGTTCTCAACAACACTATTCCTTCTCCACCCAGGCAAGAATAAGGCACTTGTACTTGGTATAGCTTAGTAACTAAATGAGTTACTAAGCTATACCAAGTGGTTCTTAGCAATCACATTATTGTAACTCTTCACTCTGCTAGGATACCTAGTTCCTTTTATTAAAAAAATCAATCCCAAAAAAACCAATCTATTTTTGCAGTTGTTTATCTTTTATTAGCCAAATCAAGCATTTTGACTACTTTATTAGATCTATAAATATTTGAATACACTGACATAAAATTATTCTCTATTTTATTTCTAATTCTTTCTATATTCTATAAAAATATAATAACCTGAAGATTTTGGTCACTGTTTTGTAATTTCAGTAAAGGAGAAATATATACCATAGTTGTAGAAATGCCAAGTCTAGCAATCAGAGAACTTCAAGTGATCCTCTCTGCATTGTTGATACAATTCAGTTGTTACTGGTGAGGCATTGCTACAGACATATCACATCAAGTCCACAAAAAATAAGCTCTTTAAAGGTTTTGCAGTGTAGTAATACTTGTCAGTTAGAAAAGAACTCAGTTGCTGTTCTATATATTCTTCTGTGGTTCAGTCTTAGAAAACCAGTTTTACTACTTACCCCTTTTTGCACTTACCATCGAGGATTTGTTCATTCTGGCAACAGCAGAAAGTTTGATTCAAACAATCCAACGTGAACTCACTAGTCCATGACCTTTTTAAGTACTAGACCAACATTTTGCTTTTTGTAGGCAGAGTGCTCAGAGACCCTGCTTTAAGCAGCAAACAGCAGTTCCTCACAACTGTTCTTTCAGAAAGCACTCAGCTTACATGCCACCCTACACAGGTGTCCTTTCTAGCACATATTCCTTTAAACAATCTTTATTATAACTGGGAACCAAATTAATTTATTAGCTGTTCCATCTTGTGGGATAGCTGTTACAGTTCCATATGGAAAAAAATTCTTGCTGTTGAGTTTTTGGCAATTTTCAGTTACTGTTAAGTAATATGAAAAGCCTTTTTCTCAATAAGAAGATGGAAAAAAAAAGACAAAATGAGAATAAAATGAGCAAGAAACTGTACTGTTAAAGTAATTGGACATAAGAAAGAAACATTTTTCCACACTGAAAATGCAGAAAGTTTGGGTGAAGTTACTTAATTGTGAACGTTGGCAAAATTGGCTAAGATCCCTTCAACTCTATGTGTGAAATACACATTTGAGAGTCTTTCCTCACATAAAGAGTTCACTTGTATATTT
This sequence comes from Onychostruthus taczanowskii, assembly GCF_017590055.1. NCBI lineage: Eukaryota > Metazoa > Chordata > Aves > Passeriformes > Passeridae > Onychostruthus > Onychostruthus taczanowskii. The sequence goes on along the minus strand of NW_024499240.1, from coordinate 4,332,869 downwards.
ACATCTCTCTACGTATGTATATATAATCTTTTTCCCTTGGGCATCTAGTGCTAGTGAAAATAATGGAAGCATAGGCCATAAGCCTTTCAGGTTTGATCTTTTAAAGGATGCATTTGAAACTGCATTTGATGTAATTAATTGAGGCTTTATCTGCATACTCTATAATTAACTGAGGCTTTATCTGCATACTCTGGAAACCATGGCCTGAGTGCTAAGCACCCCCTGAAAATCACAGGAAACAAGAGTACTCACGATTTCATGCTGACAGTTCCTTAGTCTGATTTTTGTAAAATAAAAACCTATCAGTAAATGGATTTCCTGATCATAAAGGAGTTAGGCACTGCCTATGAGAAGTAAAGAAAATATTTGTCTTCTCTTACTCTAATTAATCTAATGCATTAATTCACATTTAATATCAATTTGATACTACCCAGCAGTACACCCCTGCCAGCAACAGTGACTAAAAAATGTTTGCATATAAAATCTCCTGGCGAAGTAAAATACTAGCTTTTTTTCTGGTGGCTGAGTTTTGTTTAGAAATTTAACTTGAAGTAAAAGCAGTCAATTCAGGTAGGCTGCCACCAAGCATGCAGGTATTTGTATTTGGTTTATATACAGTTACTTCAAACAGTTTAAAAACTACTGGTTTGTGGTCAGGATTTTCCTCCCATTTAAACACAAGTTTACTTTTAGAATTTTCTGGGTCCCTGCATAAGTACAGAAGGCAAATCACAGCTTGAAAAGCACATACCATAAGCATTTAATGACTCTGCTTCTTTAGTGTGCTCCAGACTGTAGGTAGGATGCCAAGACACTCAGAAGTGTTCAGGGCTAGTTTTTTGGGATTCTCTGTTCCTAAATAGCTTTCAAGGTGTTTTAAAGTAAACAGAAACCTCTTCTGTTTCTGAATGAAAACCTCTATGTGGGACCTGCCAGGATGGAAGTCTGCCATTATCTGTAGTGCAGCAACACAGTATGCATTTAGAGTGATAAAATTTCTTCTTTGAAGACCCAATATTCATCGAAGTCTGGACTGCTTTTGGTCATTACAAATTGCTACATTTAAAAAAAACCCAAAAAACAAAACCAAAACACCTGATGTACTTTTATAGATGTAGCCGACTCTCACTTTGTAAGTCTGCCATAACTTAAAAATCAGGCTTGTCTTCATGACTGTTCATATGAACAGTACCTGCACTATTTAGTAAATGATGAAGTTTCAATGTCTTTCTCTGGGAGGAACTGCTTCAAAAAGCCAAGCAGCAATGAGCATAAAATTTAAGCATCTGCTTAAAAGTTGGGTCTCCTGTCTTAAGAGTACAGCTTCATATATAACTTACATAGTTAATTATAAAATAGCAGGTAATGGGCAGGTGTTCTTTCCTGGACTCAAAGTGAAAAACTTATGGATCATAGGGCAGAAGTTGGGTGTTGTTGCTGCCCTTTATTTTTACTGTTGTTTCATGATCTTTTTAAATGTCCTTTTTGTGTTGTTTTTTTGCTTTCTGCTATTGTAATTCACTTTTTCTTCTGCATTACATTTTCTTTAAAAACTCACACTAGAAAATGTTTATCATTTTTCTAGAGCTCTTTTCTGTTGCATCATCTAGAATGATCCAACTTAATTAGTAAAGGCCAGAGCCAAAATAAATATTTGCATTTAGAGTTACCATGCTTATGGTGACAGTGATGGTAGTGAGTTCTGCTTTAATGAGCTATACTCCTGAGCACATCTTTATCACCATGAAGTCTACAGCCTGTGTTTTGTTCTTGTGGGTGTTTTTTAATTTAAAATGAAAGCTTTCATTCTGCAGATTCTGAATATATTGCATAGAACTCCAATGTATCAGATATGCTGCACACAGTAGTAAGGATGAACAGCTGGGAGCTTTGGCTAAGACTGAACAACTCCTGAACTTTAACAGGGTCAGGGAGAGAATTGCTTGGATATACATATATATGTAAAAACATATAAAAATGTATTAAAAATCAGTAAAATACATAATTTATTAATATTTCTCTTTAAACCAAAACATACACAGCCAGAAAACCTGAGTGATTTTATTTCTCACACAAAACCAAGAGAAGGATTTTGTCTAAGTGGTTTAATGGTAACACTACAATTTTCATACTACATACAAAATTTATCCTAGATAGTTTTACATACTTTGATTAATTAACAGTTTGTATTAGAGATGCCTTAAGTTTTAGCTTTCATATTTTCCAGATTCTGTACTGCATCATCATTATATAACTCTGAACTTCATACAAAGTGTTAGCAAGTTCTCTTCACAGTTTCGTTAGACAAAACGATCCTTTTCCAGCCTGAGAACCAAGGACACCGTTGCAGCTTCAGGCCCAAAAAGTATAAACAACAGTGAACTGAGGAGAGCAATCTGAGAGGATGGGACTTCATAACCTGAAGCTGTAATTGGACAATTAACCCCAGTATGTAAATGAACCAAAATTTAGAAAAGTGTGAAAACATGTGACCTGTCATCCATCTTGGGTGGAGCCACGTTCAGGCTCCAAGGTACTGCCCAAGGTGTATCCTTTGAAGGCCTTTTTATAAATACCCACTTGATTCCTTTAACACTGTTTAGCCTCTGTTTTAGGTAGCCTCTTAAGGCATCATCAGAGTTGCATAGGTAAAACTATGTAAGACAGATCATAGCAGATGGTACATAATAGGTAAGTCCACGTCTTTCTCCTTGATGTCCAGTATTTCAATCCTACTGCTGAAGAGAAGCAATAAATGCTGCATCTAGCATTAATGATGTGCTGGTGAATACATGAAAAGCAATGATAAACTACAGGCAAGTGTCACAAAGAAAAAAAGAAACAAGACCTTATCTAGTAATACAAAATGTTAAGATTAAATTCAGCCAGAAAAACAGTAGTTGACTACTATGTATGGAGTCCTTAAATAGCATCCACAATTCTCTGTAGCTGGTGTTTATGGCTTAAATATATACAAAAGTTCTCCCACCTTTTTTTACAAAACACTTTCTGGTTTATTTTATAGCATTAAGAATCATCATCTCTTGCAGTATCCTTAAACAGCATCCAAAATTCTCTGTAGCTGGTGTTTATGGCTTAAATATATACAAAAGTTTTCCCTCCTTTTTTTACTAAACACTTTCTGGTTTGTTTTGTATAGCATTAAGAATCATCATCTCTTGCAGTGTCACATACCATCTGGTAAACATAACAACTGAATCTCCGATTAGGCTTCTGTTCTATATGTAATACGAGGTCTTTGTCAAAGTAAACTTCATGACTGTAAGTCTGAAATGAGAAAAAAAAAGTTCAGATGATTGCAGTCTCTATTTCCACAACTTGCTAATATTTGTATCATTTTCCACAAGGAACAAAAAATATTTAACGGTGGTGAACTCCATGATCAGGCAGAAATTTTGTGTGGATACACAGAGTTTACTCTTCACAGATAAAGGACAGAATTTTATAACTTTGAGAGGTTTATCACATCCCTATTTTAGGAATTTAAGTTCAAAGCATCTGATTTAAGACCACAAGTTGCCTATGCAGTCAATGATAAAAGAGGAGTAACAGTGCTGAAAATTTCAGACCATCTAAGTTGGATGTCCACCTAAACGTCGACTGTATGAACAGCCCATTCCATCTTCCCAAATATACATACAGTGAGGTCTGTGCTTCATTTTATGCATGAGTACTTCAAGTTAAACTAGGGAGACTCTTTATAAGTTGAAAAGTTAGTCTGACATAACTAGCCATGGAGTATTTAAGTTGATAAATACTTCAAAAATAGATTAAAGACAACCCTTTCACCAACCAAAAAAACCACAAACAAAACAACCACCAACAAAAAATAACAATTTCAAACAATGGAGATTTTCAGGTAAATGAACTACTGTCTGATGGAGTATTTTTACAATATTAGAGCTGTAATTATTATTTTATGCAAGTCTTATCTCTTTGCAACACTGCTTATATATCTGCATGAAATCTGAACAAAAGTGGTATGTGAATGAGTATGGGGAAGAGACAGTGGGAACAAAAGACAAGAATTTTCCTCACCACATCCCAGGACTCCTTTAATGGAATACTCTTAAGTAGAATCCCATGTTCATTGCAGTGAAAGTCAAGGTGAGCTCTTCCATCAGCTCCTATCTGAGTAACTGCCACAGTGGATAATAAATCCAATTCATCTTCATAGTCCACAATTTTGAATGTCTTAGAAAAAACAAAACCTCAAGTTTACAAATCAAACACAAACTCACATTCCCCTATACGTAAATTGCATAGTTATTTTTTCTTCATGTGAAAGCAGTATTGGGCAAATTCTAGTTCTTAAGTCTTCTTATCTGAAAGAAAACTTGGGAGCCCAGTATCCAACAGGCATTTTTCCCAACATGAGTTGTCAGGGTATTTCAGCAAAAATTCCTTAAGCAGAAGAAAATTAAGTGCTGTTCTGAAAAATCCTAATGTGCAAGTACATGTATATTTTATGTAGCATATAAGAAATAGAAAATAAGTACTTCTGAAGTGGCCAAATAAGTATATTTAGGCTCTTGAAGCAGAGATGCTAATAGACAGTGTAGCTTTAAACCATTGTTGGTTTTGAGGAAATGGGTACATTAGAGTAATTCCATGAATATCTGTATGTTCAGATCTCTCTCTTGCTCCACAGATTATAGGTCAGTGAAGAACTGACACCAAAATTAGAAGATTGTGAATGACCTTGATTGCCTTTACCTCACTGTGACATACTCAAAATTCAAGCCAGTCCTTTTCTTCCACAATGTAAAAACATTTACTGGAATCACAAGTGAAGCGTAACAGCACGAAAAAAAAAATAGTGTGCAGTTACTTTTATTATGGTTAAAAGAAAAAGTGAAAAAAATAAACTGCAGACCCTTAAGGGTTATACTGGACTGTGCTCTATTTTTACCATAGTAAAATCTATTTCCTCAGAATAAAGAATAGGAGTGATTGCCAAAAACGAATGAATTTTACCTGTTGTGCTTATGTCAATTACAGATCGAACTCTAGACAGAGAGCTAAAAAATATTTTTCATAGCCTTTTAAGACTCAAGTGCTGTTTTCAATCTCAAGCATTTACTTAAAGAAAAAGTGCTAAATACTTTATCCTACAATCCCATCAAAGTAACTGGGAGAGAAAAATACAGAAAAAGACAAGAGGATTCTAAAGCAGAGGAAGAAAAAAAGTTTCTTTAATTTCATAAAATGCTTTATAAGAAATGTTCAAAGTAGATATTTAAATGGAGAAAAGAGAAATGGCTTGTCACATTAACGTATCTTTTCTGTGCCATTGAAGTCACATGGAATTATGATAATGTGATGGGGGATAAAATCAGTTCTTGAAAGAAAAAAAAAAATACAAAGCTCAAATGTTGACCAAGGAGAAAAGATGATAAGCAGCATGTGAAACAATTGGAAGAAGACAAAGAGAAGAAGAATAAAGAATTCAAGGATATACACAGCAAATGGTTACACCCACTGCACCTGAAACAAGAAGGGCTTCTGGCTAGCTAAATACTAAAGCAATCCATGAAGTGCTCTCACTACATCAGTTACCTCTTGTTCCGGGTCATCATCCAGCAAGGTAAAACGCTTTTTCACCACTCGACCAGAAGCTGTTACAGTAACATTGTTGTTCACCTTTGGAGAAACATAAAAAAAAGTGTCTCTAGACTTCGGAGCAATGTTACTTCTATCGATTTGACAATGTATCTGTTCCATATGTTTTGCTTTCTGACCTTGTTTTACTCATTAGCTAGGCACAGCCCTGGTGCTGCTGTTTTCTTTATGATTTCGTGAACTTGGTGACTTTACCTGAGATATTATTGCTGTTTACTCATATTCAGAGGTGTCTCACAGAGGTGGCAAAGGTTCTCAGCTACCATAATTTTTTGAACAGAAATGACTAGAACCAAGATGCTGGAATGAGAATTAAGACTGCTAAATCACCACAGATTTTTTTCCTGAACTTTTACTTCCAGAAGATGGGAGAAGTAGCATTTTAAACCACCATGGCTGCTTTCACTGGGCTTCATTAACACCAGAAATACTTAAAAATTGGTTATCAGTCTCTTAATAGAAGTCAAAAGGAACAAGCACAGCATAGGCAGGATTAGAACTCATATTTCTTTCTTCTTACTGTAACAGAAGTTACCTACACAACTCTCAAAAAGCAGTAAGGCAACTTATTAGATGACTTGGCATTTAGTTGGCATTTAGTTTTTGAATTCAATACAAGTTTTGTTCTGGAGTTTGTGTAGATTTTTAATACAGAAACCTTTTTTCCCACAAAAACTTAAAGATTAGCATCACAGATTTGCACATTTTACAGTATTCAAACTATAAAAACTTGCTTTTAGGTAAGACATAACCTTGTCTGCTGAATCAAAATGACAGTTCCAGGCACTACCCAGAATTTTTTTCACGTGTGCTCTTTAACCTTTTTGACATTAGATTGTCTTTGTGATTCTGTATCACAAAAGACTTCATGAAACAACGGAGGTGATTAAAGAGCTCACTTCTATCACTAGTTTTAAATCCTCTCACACTTGGTTCTACCTTTCCGCACTTCTGATCCACTGATGACTGAGTCCTGTTCTGCTTGAATTCAGCAAAACAAGCAAGCAGAAAGTACTCACCTTTTCTGCCAGGTTATTGTGTTGGAGCACTGATTTGGCTCACCAAGGGTTAGACAAATGCCAAACTTGGCACAAGAGAATGACAGGTGTGCATGGCCAGGAAAAGGAATGGACTTTTGGAAGCAATGTAGTGTCTTTGTTGTCTTATGAAGACTTACCCCTAAGTTATGAGAGACTTGAAACATTTCTAGCATTTGTATGACCAACTTACCTGAGCACCAGAGATGCACACAATTATCACTTGGTGGCACCTTCCTTTGAAGGAAATCTGTCACCATCTTTTAAGTATGTTTTATATCCATGATACATGGTTACACTGCACACCTTAAAGAACACTGAAAACTAAAGAAAAGACTGAAGGTTTCAGAAATCTGTCCCGAAAGTGTTACTGATTTCAAAATTCTTTTCATACTGCTTGAAGTCCAATGAAGACAGAGCATGTCTTTCAATAAAACTTGGATAAATCCCATAAAACACAGTGATTACTCAAATGTGCAAACCCCCTGTTTATAGCTCAAAATCACACACATTGTGATCTCAGACACTAAACTCACACAGTTTTCTCTGTTGGCTACAATCGTAAAATCTTCTGCAATCTCCATTTGATCTGCATGATTTTTAACTTCCTTAAGCTTTAAGACTCTACAAAAGAAACAAATTACAAAGTAAGTAATGTATTCTAATCTGCTTACTACAACATTTCTATAGATTTTTTTTAATCAAGTACATTAAAACACTGTTAATAAATAAAATGGAAATTAGTTATTTTTGTAATTAATGTTTATCAGTGGAATTTTGATACAGTGGTCCTTGAGTATTTCTCATGCAAAAACCTAAACAGTGGCCTCTAGTGCTCACATTCATCACACAGAAATCTGCAGATGTTTCTAGAAGAATGTTTGATTCTGACAAATTAATAGATTTTATAGTTTCTATAGTCTGATGAGTGTTTGGGCCTGCAAATCATCAGACTACTAAATTTATGCCATTACGCCAACTTCTCTAATGAATAAAAGATTTGAGTAAAAAAGGCTCATACTTTATCAAATTTGGTCCCACGTGGATTATTCTACCTGACATATCTGGATGGAAATATATCCAGTCAGGTTCAAGTGAACAGCATTTCATATCCTGTATGCCATTTTTTGCCTGAAGAATAAAAGGAAAGCTTAGAATATTAGTATTTTGAAAGTCTCCCAGATCTAATTAAAGAGGAAATACTAAGCTCCTCACTATATACCTCTGGAGGTTTTTAAGTATTGCTCCTAAACATGACCAGAAAGGATGGCAATGGAACAATAATAAAACCAGCAACAATATTAATAAAAAAACTCAGTTCCAATTCTCAAGGTATTCAGTGAAGCAGTTTAGAGATTTTTAACATGCAATAAGCAATAACCTTGTACCTTAGCTATATATTGTACTGTCCTGAAACTAAGCAGAATGAATATTTAACCTACACTCTGTGCAAACACTTCAACAATTCCAGCTATTTGAGTATCCAAGACATGGCATGTGAAGAGACATGCGACAAACATTAGCACAGAGTTTGACTTGAGTTTCAAACCTCAGTCTTAGCCTCTTTAGTGCAAATTATTTGTGGAGCATGTAAGCCTGGAATACCTTGGATTTCAGCAATCAGATGCAAGCCAGTCAAAATCTTGGTATTTTGACAGTGGCTTTCTGTTATTAAATTTAACTGACATGGATCATTCAAATTGCCAAATATGTGAATCCACATAGAAAAAACCAGATGAGAAAGGATTCTGCAAGCCCATTGGAATCAAAATTGATCTTCAGCCACAATTGTGGAACATCACTTTTGAAAATAAGGAGAGAAAATAACTGATCAGGCAAGCAAAAAAGATAAGGACATTTTCAGATGAGACTTATTTAGTCAAGAAACTCTTAACAGGCCCAGAAGTTGCCTGAAATACAGAATGATCTTCAGATCAATTCCACATTCAAAATAAAAGCTGAGATGGAGAGCTCACAAAAATAGTATTCAAACGATGAATAGTACATAAACAAAAAGTAATTAGGAACAGATTAAACTAACTAATAAAACCTTTATAGGGACAGAAGGGGATTAAACTGAGCAATCAAATCTTTTTCAGGGAGAGAAAGAAGGTACAAGTCAAAGATAAACAATGGACATTTATTCTGCAATATCATAAAATTTAAAATAATTCTGTAGTCAGCATTTAGTAGGCCGACTAATCAGAAGTGCTTTAGGGTGTTACCATGCAAGGAAACAGGTAATGAGACTTAACTTTTAAGTCATGAATACAGTGCTGTGTAGCTCTGACTGCACTACTATTGTATTGGAATGAAGGAAATAGGAGAAGCAGTACTGATTCAGAAGAAAGTATTTTACACATGACTCCGTGGGCCAGCTAATTTGATACTGGGGTGAGCCCTGTGAAAGCACTGCGCTGGTAAACAAAGGTATTGTAACCTACTCAGAATACGAGATGAAGACAAACATAATACACATTCATTTCAGAGAAGCTGCTTTCTGAATGTATTACCAAAGCATTGTCTTTCAGAGAACAAATATGGAAGACTCCTTTATGTTTTTTCTTGTTTGGTGTGATGATATAATGCCAAGGGTAACCTCCAATTTGAAATGCATTCTCCAGAGAAGATGCTTCAAATAGCAAAGGTGGGGTATCTGCAAATATTTGGTAATGTTAACACCATTAGTAGCAGAACAGTCATAATTCCATTGATCCTTACAATTCTAAATTCCAATAAAGCTACTAATTCTTCAGAACTTTTGAAGATTGGTGGAAACACATTGGCTATTAACTCTTTTCTAGTGCCAGCTATGCTACCTCACCCAGCATCCAGGTGCACATCTGCAGTTCCCTCTTCTTTCCTCCCTCCCTCCCTTCAGAAGGAGGGTTACTGCCTTTTCAGATCTTGATGCTGAATACTCTTCTAGCACCTTTGACTTACAAGCAAAGACACAGCAAATAATTTAAATTATTCCAGCTCATCTGATTGAGAAAGGTTGCACACATAACAGATCTAAGACCATATCAAGATGGTCACTATTCTCTTGAGAAAACCAGTGATAAATAACTGGAAACAGCAAGCAGCAACCTCAAATAACAGAGTTAAATGCAGGAAGATAGAATATTCAAATTCTGCTTTCTCCTTTTGTGTAATACAACAAAATAGTGTGGACCACGATGGATTCAATCAGTAGCTGAGTCCATAAAAATCAATCAAAATATAGAATTTTTTGAAATTAATGTCAAAAGGTACCTAGTTTTCCATTCACTTCAGTTGGGATAAATTACTGAGATGTACTAGGCCATTAGTACAAGTATTCCTTTTACTAAATGAGAGGCATTTTTAATGAAATGAACTTTACAACTTCTGTCAACTAGCTAAATTAAAGCAATTTCTACAGCTGCTATAACTGAAACAATTCTAGACTAAAGATCAAGTTTTTCTAACAGTACAGAGAAAAGCTGGGGAAAAAACATGGAGAAAATCTGCAATTACAAGGGGAATTTAAACAGGCAGAATATAAAAACCCAAACTGAATTAGTGCAAGGAGAACAAGGTTCTTATCTGGACTTTGAGTCCCAAAGGTCTTATCCAAATTTTGACTTGTTTTTTTCCTGCTTTGTCTAGATAATTATCCTAATGCCAATGGTGCTGTCACATGACATCACATGTTATGTTTATGGAGTGCTTCTCTCCTCTTCCTTTGTCCATGTTTCCATCAATTTAGCCATTTAGATTGAATGGAATTAGTTCACTGCCAATGGAAATGAAGTCTTTCCTAAGCTGGAAAGTGGCTGGGTCCCATTTGCCTTTTGGAATGACACATGGGAAATACTGTGCAAGAGATAATAAACTATATGTTATAAAAAACTCGTGCATCTGCTGGAAATGTAGAGAATGTTGAAGATGGAAGCATAAGCAAAGGACCTACTGATACTAAAATTCGTCAGATAATGAAAAATTAGTTAAGAAAGTTTGTGACCCAAACAACTTTTAAAATAAAGCTTATATATCAAGGTCCCTCAAAAATTCTGGTAGATGGACTAAATTATACAATTAAATGTATCTCAATAGTATATCAATACTGAGTACTAGAGGCTGCTTATAAAATATGCCTTTCCTATTATGGTTTCCACCTAAACCACTGTGATAATGTGATTCTGCTGCCTCAACTCCATCATTCCCACTTGTATGTCACTTGCTCTTGTAGCTAAACACCTCCTGTTTTATTGTTTGCAAGTCCTTTCCCAAGTCTTGCCAGTTTTCAATCTCCAGTTCAGCTTCTTTGTTTACTTACTTTAAACTCTGCAAACTTATCTAGACAAAGCTGTTCCTGGCAGCACTAGCAAGTGTACTACATGCAAATAAAACCAAAGAAATAATAATAAGAAAAGGTTTCTACAAAGCATCCTTCTCCTTGCTTTTTTTTTTTCTGAAATTACTGTATCAGCTAACAATAAATCAAATTACCATTTTAAGTTCCGGGCCAGCCATTCAGAAAAAAACACTGTGACCAAAATCAATTCCTCAGCAGCAGCTAAGAGCTGTAGCACAGTACATCTTAGCCTTTATGTTTTGATCTCTATACACTTCCTTTTGGGTACCTCACACCATAAAAACAGTACTGTAATAATGCCCATCCCTTCAGGCAATTTCTGTAGGGAGGCTAGGACTTAAGTAAGAAAGAAGTCTACACAGTGTTAAATTATAGTAAATACAAGCCTGTACTCTGAAACTGCTAAGATCTTGCTCACTGAAGCATTTGCCCATCTCATTCTTGAAAGAAAACAACTCAAAACCCGCAGGAATGCGACTATTTGCAAAAAGCAAGCATGAAAAATGTACGTCATGGGTTCAAAACTTTCTAACCACAAATTCCTGACTATGATTAAAGATCAAAAAGGTTTTCCTCCAGTACACTGGTTTTAAATCTCAAAACTAAAAACTACAATAATCTATAAGCCACGAGATCAAATCTTCCTATTGAAGTTCCCCACAGCAGGTTTTCCACCAGTCCCTAACATTAAATGGTGGTTTCACAGATTGAGATGAAGACAAAAAAGGGGGGAAGATTTCCCTTTGCAAAAACTGAGACATCAAATATAGCAACCTATTGCTTTGTTTTGATAAAACATTGAATTTTAACCTCACTATATAGGTCTGTACTTTATCTCTACTTTTTCTTTTATCTTTATCCCTCATTTTTATATAAATCTCGATTGATTTCTCTCTTATTATCTGACACTCTAAAAAAAAAAAACCACTTTTATGTGGACAATCACCTGAAAAAAACATTCAATACATAAACATTCAAAATTAAATAAATAAATGCATGCATTCTTTGATATTTGTGAAACCAACCTTTTAAATTTTCTTAGATGCCTCAAGTGTAGGCTTGTGAGAATGTATTTTTAAAGAAAATAAATTTCAAAAGAAGTCTCAGGCTTTGGTCATTCATTAAGATTCTTAGCACCAAATTCTAATCTCAAGTGCACAAAAGAAGCCACTGTTTACTTTTAGAGAAAGAAGTCATTACATTATGCAGAACATTTATAAGTTAATGATTTGAGGCATTAGAATAGTTTTTAGTAATTTTTTCTCCTCTCAGGAATTCATTTTACTGAAATCAGCACATTTCTGACAACTTAGACTATCAAAATTCAAGTCAGACAAATTGTATTCAGTCTCCTTGAATTTCCTCTTCAAGTTAATGTTCTCACATCTTTTGCTTACACACCATATTCCGTTTCTGGCTGCTACCAACAGATATCCTAGTCCTTCCTCTTTCTCAAGAGCAATTGCATCTCAGAAATAAAGAAAGTGCTTTCCATTTCATGCATTGATTATAAAGTTTTTCAGACAGCTTAGTTGCTCTAACAGTTTTCTTCGTGTGTCCTATATAATTATTACTGTAATTAGAAGTAAAGCAAAGCACATTTTACTATAATGTAAATCCAGAATACAGCTACAGCACAATATGAGCACAGTAATTTTAATATTTTTTCTTAGTGTGAAATAAGCCACAATCAATTCATAAAAGCCACAGTCAAGCCAATACAAAGATCATAATTACCTGTTATTTTAATGTTACATGGAAGACCAAATGGATACTTTCCTACAACTCCCACTTGACCATTCCAGTTGAATTCTTGTCCCAAATTAAATGGTTGTTCCATGAACTAAAATAAATAGAACAATTTAGCTTTACAGATGCATATTTACTTGCTGTTTAGTTTTATTGTCTATTACTACTGCATTCTTTATCTTGTTAGATACTGCTTGAGGTCTTATTTTTGAATTATTGTTTGATTTTTTGATTGAAAGGATATAAACTCCCATGTCTAACTGCACTTCTGTTTGAGATCAAACTTCCCCATGCCCACCAGTCTCTGGCCTTAACAACCATCCATAACTACAGACTAGGTGTAGAGAGAAGCACATCTGGTGTAACATTTATGTCATTCCCCAGAAGTGCCTGTCTATCCCTATATCTCTTATGTTTTGCCACCTGTAACTGTTGCAAGTAGTTTTTCCCATAGTGTGTCCATTTTTGTCTTCTGACTGTAAATAGATCTAGGCAGGAACCTACATACCCCTTGTACTTAAGTAGAGTACAGGAATATTTATGACTTGTTACCCAAAAATAGCATGGGCTGTATGAAAATTCTTTTATTTCATTACCTGTTCCAAAATGGCCTTGAAGTTATAGAGTCTGACCAGACCCATGCTATACATTACAATCAGGATTCCATTAGAAACAGCAACATCTGTCACACTATTACCAAAAATCTGGAATAAAATGAAGTAAAAAAATCTATTAGAGAAGAAATAATTAAGAGAAAACACAAATAACTGACATTATGTCCTTGATTTTGCAATCACTTTTTTTCTTCATTCTGACCAAACTCTATGATCAGTATTTAAGTTCAAGTTTTCTGTAACTCATCCGTTCTGCTGAGTTTCTTTAATCCATTGCACTGCAGTTAACACCTGAGGTTACATTAGTCATATTCTGCAAGCAGATTCATACTCTAATCAATTCTCAGTATATCTTCATATCATGCTACCCAGTTATTATCATACATGAATAGATTATATTATTCAGCATCCCACGTTAGCAAAACTTGTAACTCAATCTAAAAGTCCTGATTTCAGATCTTCTGTTCTTTCTTCACCCTCAGTGTAAAATACTAGTCTAATCACAACTCTATGACTGCATACAGCTGTACTAAAACTACATTATCCAGCTGTCACGGAGTAAAGGGTTCTCTGTGAATCCAAATTAGACATATACATGAGAAGTTGACTTATCTTTTTTAATAATTATGCACTATTCATTTGTGCCACTGCTTAACACATCACTGAGCTAACCCCACAAACTAATTCTTAATATTTAATTAATACCAACGTATGAAGTTGATAGGGTTTTTTTTAATAGATATGCTTAAAAATGTAGTTTTCTTTAATCTGACTCACTATGTGAAAAAGCAGTTAAAAGAGGCTTAAAAACAATAAAAAACTACGAAACCCAGACACTGTAAGACACCTACATCTTAACACTACCAGCGATTTTGTGATCTGTTTGGTTCTGAAAGAGAAATTCACTCCTGAGACTTTGCCTTTTATTTCGTTTTATGGCTCTTTCTCAATAAATTTGCTAGCTTAGGTCTCAGTGTATTTCAGACACAAACTCTAATAATCTTCCAACTCTAAAGTCTCATCCTTGAGACCTCAGCCTCACAACCTCTGAACTCACAATGTACTGTGTATACCATCTCAGTAAAGCTGATTCATGAGGTGCATTCTGCAGCCTTCGGCAGTAACACTAACCCCAAATCCAATCCAACAGTTACATTCCACTGATCTGTGTCAGGTCTGGCACTGCCTTCACTGCCTGCATCTCCTGTTGGGTGTATTCTCACATCCCAAATGCTGCCCTGTCCATTACAGTTTTAACAATTTCTCTGATGAGTATCAGTACAGACTCAGCTGAAGAACTCCTTCACGTGTTTTGCCTACTATGACCATGATGAATCTGGCATGCCATTCCTAACCAGACTGAGAACACCTTTGATACTGGTAACGTTTTTTCCAGTCCTAAATACTAATTTTGAACAGAACCCCCAAGCTTTCATGGGCCCAAATTAAAAAGTTTAAACCCCTGCCTTCACTTCCCAGGCCCAGTTTCAATTACAGCCTCAACCCAACCTAGCACCAGCTGAAACTCCAGCTTCCAACTCCGGACCCTAAAAGTCATAGTACCTACATAGACAGAGTTTCCATGTTTGTACTGTTTAATGTGTAAGTTGTATCCAGAGCCTTCCTGACTTAAAATAGAACAGTAAAAATTACAATCTGGCTCAAAGTTTCTTCCTATGTATATACACTTACTTATAGGTCAGAAACTGAACTCAGGTTGCTTGTTCTTGGCTGATAAAGCAAGATATATTTACTTTTGTTATTCAGTAGCAGTGATAATAAAAGTGTGAAACATTTGTAATTGCATATAGAATTCATAGACTATTACCAGGACTGGGTCAGAGGTACATCTGTGTTTAAGGAGGTGAAAAGAAGTATACAAACACTTTAGGGTTCCTTAATTCTTATGATAGCTCTAAGAAAAGGCTAAAGTCCTGCTGCATGTCAAAGAGTAACCCAGTAAGAGAATCCATTTGTATCTTCTCTTCTGGTCCTTAGAATTAAGACTATTTGCTCCAACACCCCTATCAGACACAAGAACACTTGTGTTTGATACTCAGTTGCTGCTAATTAATGTTTCAATTGCTTTTACAAGCTTGTAAGTATGACTTCTGAAATAAGTGTCTAAACTACAGCTGTCATAGAACTACATTACAGATTACATATTATTAGAGAAATTAACTTACCTTTTTGTTTATTTCCAGCATTCCAATGAATGAAAGAGGCAAAACTTGGAATACAGCAAGATAAAACAATACAGTCTGTTGGATTCCTGCCTAGGAAGGAACAATACTGAGTATAGTTATTAAAGGTAGGACATCTTTATCTTTTTCCATAGTAACCATGTATAATGTCCCCATCTTTGTGCTTGTAAATTTTTTTTGGATCAATATTGCAAAAATGAGTTTTTCAACACACTTACCTGCCGTGCTGCTGCAGGGAGCTTATTCTGAGCTGACTTTACAATCATTACCTCTTGAGGAGTATCCCAGCTCAGATACCTGTTTGTGACAAGAAAGGCCTGTCTTAACCATTTAAAAACCATTTCTTAATATATTATTTCACATAAAATATAATCAACTATAACTAAGCAGATGTCTGTGCCCAGAGAAACTTCAGTATTTGATTTGGAAGAGGTGCTGTTTGCAATAATGCAGAAATCCATGGAACCAGGAATGACTTATTTCATATAGGATTGTGAGAAAAATTTGGAAAGCATGAATATTCACTATCTTCATTGTTCTCCTTCCTTTCATAATCACCACTTTCCTATCATTCAGCCTAAATATTATTTTCTGAAAACCAAAAAAAATTAGCAGTTTACCGGAAGCAGTACCTGCCCTGCTTTAAAAGAGAAATATGGCTACCTTATGGAGAAGAACCTTGGCAAATTAAAAACAGCTCAGACTTCGAACATATAATTTGTATGTTTGATCAGGTTTGTTTTTCAGCTCTTAAAGTCCTCTCCTGGTATGTTGCCATTGCAATACTAAAGGCTGTAAAGTTGTCAAAGAAAAGCAAATAGTAGGCTACGTTTTGTGGAACTTGATACCAAACTTGACACCATAATACTAAAGCAGACAAAATTCTTCTACAAGAGCATGCAGGAACAGCAGGTAATGTTCTAGATTAACAAGCCTGTTGTCAGCCATAGGGTAGTACTAAAATAACACGATTCCCCTTCTCCTCTATAGTACTAATCACTGTTCATTATATTAAGCTCTCCTTCTCCACTATACTACTACTGACTGTTAATGATATGAAGCCTGGTTGTTGTTTAATACCTGAAGAATTTGCAACAGGAACCAGCAAGATACACTTTTTCCAGTACTTCTCCACTATCAGCAGAGAGACGTAGAAGCCAGTTCTGCACTGTCAAGACTATCAGGGAAGCTTTATAATCTGATGGACTCGGTAGCATTTCCCCCTACATTAAAAAAAGGCTATTAGAAAAAAGCTTGTATCAGGAGGATACAAAACATTTTGACACAGATGAACATGAAAGTAAATACACACTCCTCAAAAACTGAAGGAGGAAAGCTGCCTGCTAATCAGATCAGTATCTCTAAGCTCATGTCCATGCCAAATAATTACCTATGACATAAATCTGCTGTCACACTTTTTGCAAGACAGTTACCTTTTCTAGAAAAGGCACCCTTAAAAAATATTTTCCTTGCAAAAATTAACAGCTTATGGATCTAATTGATACCAATCTTGAAGAGAAAATTGTTTAAGTATTTCAAAAGAAGACATTCAGTAATAACTCAACAGTAACTGCTACAAATGATACTTACACTGCTTTAGTTTTAGGCACCTCAAGGATAGGGCTAATATTTCTAAACTCTGTGGACACTGGGTGAAGGAGAGAAATTATGCAATTATCAGGTAGAAACAGTAGAAGAGTTTTTGGGCAGAGTTACTTCAATGGGCCTCCAGTGTATCTGCTTTTTGGTTTTTTTAATGTCAACAGATCTGAAGAAAACTAAAATTCCCAGCTACTGTCCTTGCATTTAAAAAAATAAATAAAAATCTAAGAATTTGTTTTGTAAGGAATTAAGAATTAGTTGCATAAGAATAAAAGCACTGGTTTTAAAATCTTCCATGAAAGCTTATGAAAAAAGCATCTGAATGCACTATTGAGAAATTCAGAGAAGTATACCTCTAAATGTTCAGTTAATGTAAATAAGGCACATGTTGCAAACCTTTAATGACCTAACTCCATAAAAACATTGAGAAAATAGTTTGCAAGGAAAAACCACTCCATTCTAAGTGTTTCATCAAAATATATTAATTTAGTATTTTGCACAAAAGTGTTCTAGTAAAAAGTAATCTTACCAGTGGGCATTCCAATAATAAAGCATCTTCTATTTTTTCAGACTTGGCACACTTTGACTTTTGATAAATTAGTCTTGGCTGTTGTGCAATGCTAAAGAAAAATGATTGCTAATCATTAGTGTTTTTAATACACCACTTTCTATCAACAAGTCACTTCATACAGTTTTATAAATCCTGCTTTCTCCTTAGGCAGGTCAGAAATCTAAACATCTTATTTTTACTTGGTAAACATACCTCAAATTGCTCTCAAAATAAGGCCTAATAAACAACAGTTAATATAACGTAATATTTAAAAGATTATCTTCTCTAAATCTTTTGGTCTGGTTGCCTTTTTTTTTTTAGTTTCAGGTTTACTTTTAGTTTTGGGTTGTTTTATTTTAAGTAACAAACAATAGTAACAATAGTTCTTGCTGTAGTGATATTCATGAAGAAGAAAGCGTATTTCAAAAACTAATGGTCATCCTGCAACCTTCCCCTCAGGTTCTTCCAATGCTGCCTTTTATAACAAAGGTGTGGCATCATGTTCAAGTATTTAAAAAAACCCTCTACTAATTAAAATTAATGCCATTTGGGTTTTGTCTTTTTTCCTTTTTTATATTCTCTGTATTCTTCACACATATATTTGTAACTCTGTCACCTATTGTATTAGTAGCTAATTAATTAGTAGTGTTTTCCATGGCCTTTCCCTAGGCAGAAAGACAAAACAAATACCAGAGCTCCAAGCCCTGGGAGGTACAAGGCCCCCAGTGCTATCTTGGTTCTGCCTGGGAACCAAGACTGAGAAGAACTCTTTGAGATACATCTTCATGGACAAAGTACAACTAGCGCTGAAAGGGGGGCTCCAGAGAAGGGGCTTGACCTGGAAGGTGGAATTACATCACCACTTGTCCTCCTAAATGGGGCTTTTTATCAATTATACTAATTTCCTAAAACCTGTAAATGTGTACTCATCCCTGTAAGGGTGGCCTTCTGTGGACATCTTTCCATAACTGCCTCTGAAGGCCTCCATTGAAGATCCCCTTTTATATTACCTCCTTACTAAAATTATCTCGAGTTTCATTTCCAGGTGGGGAAAAAGGCAACAAAATAAAACCTTAGTCTGTGTACAGTTTTGCCCTCTGGGAGAGGATGAGACAAAGAAAAACCTCAAAGATGTTAGACAGGTTAACCCAGTACTGA
Source organism: Onychostruthus taczanowskii (assembly GCF_017590055.1). Classification (NCBI taxonomy): domain Eukaryota; kingdom Metazoa; phylum Chordata; class Aves; order Passeriformes; family Passeridae; genus Onychostruthus; species Onychostruthus taczanowskii. The sequence goes on along the minus strand of NW_024499240.1, from coordinate 4,313,973 downwards.
AAACATTCAGACAATGTAGGAATAAAAGCAGATTGAGATCTCAGCTGTGGATGATAGTGTCATATGATACATAAAATACAAACTAGTCTGTCAGGGTAAACCACTAAGAGTCAATTAAGTTAATCTATCTCAAAACTGCTCTGTCCCCAACTTCTTCAGCAATGCAGTTCTTCAAGTCCATGCTACTTCCCTCACAGTAGGGACAGGCAAGCTCAAGGGCTGGTGCACACAGATTTCCTGTCCTCCACCCTACCATGTGCCGCCTCCTAACCTGTGTCTCTGCAACTGATCACGGAGAATATATTAGATCACAGAATTGATCTACAAAATACATTTGCAAAAATTAGCACATACTGCAGGCTGTACTTTTACTTGACAAATAATTTACTTATTTTATACAGAATTCACATAGTACCGAGCTTGCTACACAGGCTGATTCTATGACACACGCTTTAGCACAGTGCTAGTTGCCTGACTACAAATAACTCATTTGGCTTTTTAGTGCAAGACTAGAAAATTGGGTTAATCTTCCATTCCTGCTCTGAAAGCTGAGGTTACACTGCACCTGAAAGATCAGGCTTTCTTTTACCAAAGTAGTGTCACATTAAGATAAAACAGCACCTAAATATAATTCAAAGATTGTAAACCAAAGATTTATCACCTGCTTATTTTTTGCTCCCAAGTAAACTCCATTTAATGCAGAGCAGCTATTTATATGAGTAAAATTAGCAATATAACACAGAATGAGTCTCAAATCTGTAAGTCAGTACCTCATAATTGTAAATTTATTACCTGGTAATACAGCATTGGTAATTGTCCATGTAAATTCTTCCTCTTTCATATGCAATAGGAGATGCAGAATGAGTTGTCCAAACATTCTTGAATTTAGTACTTTCCTGAAACACAATAGTTTTAACTACTGATGGCTGTAACAAACTTTGCTTCTGAAAATATTTTCTTTGGCTCCTGCAACTTAATAACTTACATTAATTAAAACTTTACTGCTGAATACATGAGAAAGAATCTTACTTATTCTTTATAAATAAAATTAACAGACCTTTTATGTGAAAATTTTGTCCCTTTTAAAGACCAAACTACATTTTTTTAATTAGCTATTATGGACAGCAGAGGTAAGGAATATTTTGTCATCAACTTGCCTGTATTAAATATGAAGCTATCTTAGGGAAATAGGTGATATAAAATCTCACAAAAGCTAATTTCTAACACAATTATTAGATACACAAGTATGTAATACTTGTACAGATACACAAGTAACTGCCTTCGCAGTTTCTGCCCAGCACAATCCTCTCTACATTTCTAGGTCTGAGCCTTGTAAAATAAATTTAACCATTACTCTCTTCATCAAAACGGCACCTTTTTTCTCCCCAGACTTGTTCTCCAGCGTTACCGGGTGTCTCTCGAACACCTGGGCTCAGTCACTCGGCTGAAAGCCCGAACGCGCGGGGCTGCAGCCAGCGCCGAAAGGCCGCCCGTTACCTGACACATGATCCTCCTGAGGAGTCCCAGGTTCTTCCTGTGGGCGACACCAGCATCTCTGGCATAGAAGCCGTGGGCCCTGCGGGTGAGGAGGCGGCACACGTTGTGCACCCCGCACGCCCGGAGGGCGGCCCTGCCCCCGCCGGCAGCCGCCTGCGGGCATATTCTCGGCCCGCGGGGCGGGATCGCCTTTCTCCCCCGCTCCAGGCTCGCTCTCGGCAGGGCTGCAGCCTTGCAGGCCCAGGCCCGCGCCGGGTTAATCTCAAAGCCCCGCCCTTGCCCGGCGAGAGGTGAAGCGAAGCGGGAGAAGGCCCGAAAGGCCCCTTGCTCCTTGACTCGCGAGCGAGTCAAACCGAGGCCTTCCTACGGAGCTCCGCGCCCCGCGCTTCCCTGGCCGCCGCAGCTCCGGTTTCCGCAGACGCCAGGCGGGGACAGCCCTGCGCCGTCTCGCCCGCGGCCCGCCGGGTACTGTAGTTTTTCCGGGAGCGGAATCTCTCGGCGCTCCCGGACTTTACGTCCCGCCGCCGCTCCTGGGCGGGCCTGGCCGGCTGAGGCGGCCGCGTGGTGCCCGCGGGGGCCGGCCGAGCGGGGTCACCCTCCCGTACGGGAGCGCTGCGGCTTTGGTGCTGGTAAGGCACCGCTCCGAGGACCGGGCAGGAGCAGGCGTTGCGCAGGGCTCGGTGAGAATCGCCGGCAGCGGCCGCCGGCCGGTACCGCGCAGCCGCCCGCGCACCAGGAGCTCTGCCCCGGCCGCGCTCCCCGCCCATCCTGCGCTGAATGGTGTGGGCGCTCGACGTACGGGGCGTGCAGATGGAAACATTTTACCCGTTGTTTTTTCAATTAAGTCAGGAAAGTTTTGTTAGTGGTAGCTAGTTAAGGAGAAGTGGGAACTGGTATGTTCTTTCTTTTAAAATGTTCCTGCTGTAGACCTTAGCCCTTGGGGTTGGGCGCAGGGCATTCCCGGGACGAGCGCCTGGCCTGGCACCTGCGAGCCTTTGGCACCACAAGGCCGCGAGCCTTTTTGGGTATGGCACCGTGGGATTGAGCGTACCCGGAGCTGGGGGAAGGTTAAGGGACCGGTTGAAACCCGTTTAAAACTCCAACGTCAGTAGAAACTTCTTAAGATGTATGACACTTCATTTTTGTATTTTTAGAGGTACATCCCAATTGCTGTCACGGTCATCAGTCGCTACTTGCCAGCAGTGCAACTGAAGTCTGGAGACAGACTCGTTTCTCTTCCTTGCCGGAGGCCAAGCGCCCAAATGGGGTAATCAAAAGTTGCTGATCTTTTTGTGTGCCCATATCTATTCTTCAGGATCTGAGTGGAACCTTGAATCTTCACTGATACTGAAGGAAAGAGAGAGTCCTTTAAATTAACTGGTGCTTTGCAGTTATTTCTTGAAGGGAGCTAAACACAAACACAGTGGTTGCAGTTGCTCCTTCAAAGAGCCGATTAGGGCAGTAAGTGGAGCTTACTGTCCAGTGGATTTGCAACATCGCCAGTGACTTCAGAGCTGGCAAGGCAGGTTGTAGCTCATCAAAGTACACATGGACATCCAGAGTCCTGCAAGAATGTAAATGGATGAGGTTCTTGAATATAAACTGTAGACAGTAGTAAAATTCATGCTGCTGTATCCCAATTCTCATCACCTTTAAAAAAAACACCATAGTTGGTGTTGAGACAAATTATCTTTTGTTAGGCAATACATTTAAATATTCAGTATTTTGTAGATAGTATGTTTAAAATAGTTTAAGTGTTGGCATTTGGAGGTTTAGATGTACCTTCACTGTGCAAGTATGTGTACCCATACATCTAAAGTCTCAATAGCTTTTTTTTTTCCTTTTTCCTCCTTCCTGTGTAAGTAAGTAGCAGCCAGCAGAGGGTGTGCAGGGTAACAAGGAACCCTTCTTTGATTATTCAAGTAAATGTTTCCGGTAAATCCGCAGGATTTATCTCCCCTTTTCTCTCATTGCATAAACTATTTCCTCTTTGCTCAACTATTTTTAACAGACTATCTCACTTGTGGAGGAACAGGCACTTCTCAGCACATGTATATGTGATTAAAATCATATCTGGTGGGGCAGGTTTGTTTGTTTTTATCCGATTTGCTTTTTAACTAATCTTAACTTTGCTGTCTCTATAGGAATCAAAATAAATAATAATTTTTTTTTCTTTTTCCTTGGGAGACTGCTTTGCAGCAGTTTTACTGAAGTTGCTATATGCTCACAGGGAGGTCTGCATCATGTGTGGTGCATGAGAAAGAAAAACAGTTGAAATTTTTAGATCTGTTGAGTTTGAGAAGTTGTGAAATACCATGTTGTTTCAAATGTGCATACTTTTTTGGAAGTATATAATTGAAAAACTAATTATGAAGCCCCAAGAGGGCATGATTAGTCACTTGGTCATACAGAATAAGATTAAGCACTCAGTTAATGAATGAGTTTGGTTGACGGTAAAGTCACCCCCACCCCCAGCCAGATTGGAAATATTAAGTAATATTAACATGTATGCATTTTTAAGATAACCACTGGTAATTCGTAGTTATACCTTCTGTATTACCATTATCTTGAATTTTTTTTTCCTTTCTGTCCCCGATTGCCACTTGCACCTGTTTTGTGTAAGGTGTTTTGAGTTTTGGTAGTGTTTGTTGGTGATAATACAGATTAGCAAGGCTTTACAGAAGAGCGTTGGGGATTAATGGTCAAACGTTGTCTAGGTAATCTTCAAGGTACCAAGCAGAAGTATGAAGTTAATTGTTTCCAGAATACTTTTCTGTCTAGGAATGTAACAAAAGCTGCACATACTGTTCCTAATATAGGCTATTTTTGTCTTTATAACAGAGACTCTACAAGTAGGCATAGTGATTGGAGATGAAAGATGTTGTTAGATTTGTAGTTGGAGATCAGCTGAATGTCAAAATATTTTCATTCAATATGTTCATTAAATTAGGTTATTGGACAAAAGTAACAGGTTATTTCTGTTCTTTTTGTTTGGTTGGGTTTTTTTTTCCTCTGATGTCTCTCTCAGAATTGATACTTTTAAAGAATTTTACTCATCAGTTAAGAGTTTTACTAAATGTTTTGGGGTGTAATTGACTGTTAAAGAATCTTAGAACAGTTCTTTTCTCCTATATCTAGTTTTTCTTCTAAGACTGTGACTGCTCAGGGTTTTAATGACAACATCAATTTATTTAATGCCAACTTGAGGTCTGGCTATGTGTGTTGATGTGTGTACATTCTTCTGCATGTTCACCTGCAAAAAGCTGTACTAAAGATGCCGTGTTTGCTTGTTTCTTAAAATTTCTTAATTAAATTGAGGACCTAATCTCTAGTTGTAACAAAGACAAAGCTGTAAAGTGTAAAAGGCCGTGCTCCATGGGGAAACAAAGACTTCCATGTTTCTCTTCAACATTGTTATCAAGTGCATTCTTTCTTTAAGGGTTTTTTTTCTGAAAAATAGTTATGCTGCTACAAAATTTAGTAATTTTTATTGTAATTCAGTTTTATGTTAATTTCCTTAAAGATGAAAGTTGAGTTCTTTGACTAATAATCAAACTTAAAGTATTCCTGACTGTGACTGTGAACAGGGAAAGAACTCCTAATTCTTTCAGGCAACATTTCTTGCTGTCATAACTTCAGGGTATGATCATCTTACCTGATAACAAGAAAGGGTGTTTGCCTGTTTCATTAACAAACTTCAGTTAAACAATCAAACAATGGCTCCCTTCAGAAAACAGAATTTAGGCTTAAAAGTGATTTAATGCATTTTGAGCTTTTAGTAGCCATGTTGCAAATTAATCCCATGATCTATGGATGACTTATAATTCTCAGGGATGTACATGCATGTCTCAAGGGAGTTCATTCATGTTTAACATAGATTGCAACAGGAAACTTCCTCACCTACCCCACTTGTCTTACATTTTCAGAATTTATCTGCTAAAATTCTTCAGCTATCACTCAAAGGCTCACTTTTTCATAGAAAGGCTTGCATATCTGGGTTTTACTGATGTAAGATCATCTTAGTCATCTGACTGTAGTTCCCATCTGTGCATCTTGTCATGTTCTTATTGAGATATTTAGAAAGCCAAGAAAAATTATGTGACTAGCCTAGCAGCTGAATCATTGTATTTTATGGTGAATATCAATGCTGGCACAGGAAATGCAAGATACTAACTCAGGTTTTTTCAAATGATTGAGGGAGGAAGAGGATTTGTAAACAGTTTGCAATGTAATAATGGAATCTTTATCCAAGCATTTCTATAATTTAATAATAATAATTTCGTATTGTGGTTTGGGGTTCTGGAGGACTTTCTATATGTTTTTGTTTTCAAGAATTTTATTTTTCATTGCCTTTATATAAATTACACATTTTGCAGAAATTGTCATGAGGCCTTAATTTTCATGTATCATAATTACTATTTCATTATATCCCATATATGTTAATAATTATGGATTATGTTATGAAAAATGCATACATATTTTCAAATAAAAAACATTAAAAATTTGTAATAATTGAAGTATAAATTGGAATAGTTTTGGTTGGTGAGCCTCATTAAAAAAAAACCAAAAAAACACAATAAACTCATTAACATTAGAAGAAGTTTTGATTTTTTTAATAGGCCTAAATGTTACATATTCACTGTATGGTAATGCTTCCATGTCTTGGTAACATTAGAGTCTCAGCAGCCAGAATTAACAGTGGTTTTGTTTGGCATTGTCAACAATAAGGCAAACTCCATTTTATTTAAACTTTGACAAATAAAAAGACATTTTAATCTTCTTTCCTTTCTTTTTCTGTAGGCTTAAAATGAATAAACAATGTTCTTTTTAAAGCATGACTCATTCAAAAGTACATGATAAATGAGGAATTGTTAATTTAATTGAAGTGATTCCTTTGCCAGTCATTGTATTGATGTGTACAGATTAATAATTTTCAATTCACAGTACAAGACTTGTGATCAAATACTACTATTTTCCTCGAGATAGAAATCTTTGTTTTGCAACCAATTTGCACAGAATGTTTTCTAGTGCCTGTTCTTTTGTAACTAGGTTTTGGATTTCCAGTGCATTGAATTTGTATATGTGGTTTTTATGGAAGCAGCACTGCAAAAAAAGAAGAGAAAAAAGGCAGGAGAAAATAGGACTTAAAATAATTTTAAGGAATAAAGAACAAAAGCCCATCAGAGTAAAAGTAGGAGGAGGGGTGTTTAATTTTATTAGTCTCATAGAAAGCTTACATTAATAAGAATATGCAAAAATTGCTAATACTAGCTAGACACACTTGTTTTCTTTCATTATTGATCCTTTGTGAAGATATTCCAAGTAAAGTAAAATATAGCAATATTAGATAAAATTATGCATGTAATAGAAAAATCTGAATCACTTTATAATTTCCATTGGTAGAAATTAAACATGTATAACAATTACATTTCAAAGACAGCAGTGAACAGGGATCAGGAGAATAAATGGCAGAAATGTTGGAAAGCTCTGTGCACTATGTTTACACTTAAAAAAAGATATTTAATTTCCTATTTAAAAGCATAAAACAATAGTCACAGTTCCAGAGTGAAATCTTTTGAAGAAAATGAGTGGGGTGAAAAGTGTCAATTTTGCTGACAGTGTGTACCCACTAGAAGAAGTGGTTTCTTTACTGGTCATTTCTTGCTTGCATTTGTAAAGGTACAATATCAGTCTTGGGTTATTGTTTTACTGTGTATCTCTTTTCCTTCCCCTCTCTGACAGGACTTTGAAATTATATCAGGTAATTTATCTTTTGACTGGTTTCAGTAGCCTCCTTTGGGATTATCTGGGCTTTCAGCACACTGAAGGGATGTTGCCTTTTCTAAAAAGCATTTGAATTGATATTTTGGTAAATTATTTTTAGTAAATCTGATAGCTGTTCTTGGTTATTTGACCAGTCTCTCATGTAAGTGACATAAACAGTTGGGTTACTGCAAAACTGTAATTTGAGTTAAATGTGTTTTCAGGTCTCTCAACACACCAAACTTCGTTACAAGGCTTTCTGCTTTATGTCTGAGGAAAAACAAGATGCAATACAGGCACCAAAGTAATAGACGACCAACGGTTCCACTCGGATCACGGGTTTTAACTGATCCTTCTAAGGTCTTTGAGCATAACATGTGGTGAGATGTTTCTTCAAGGATCATTTTCATATCATTTTGTGTACTGTTTGCTCTGGTGAATAGTGGTGTGGGTGTCTAAAACAAGGTGCTGCCAGAATAGACATATGAAGGTAGCACTAGAGGAAACCTGAGACTGTCACAAGTAATCTGACAGTTACGACCTCTCAGTGACTTGTGTTAAAAGCTGATAGTTAGTCAAGGAAAGGTAAATATTATTATGGTTCAGTAATCAATTGGGAGACAGAGGATGTAGAGATAAGCTAGTCCATGTTATTTAAAATGGCAGAAAGTTTCTAGGTACATTGCGTACTGGATTAGCTCCCTAATGCTTACCACTTTCAGGCTAAATTTGGAGTTGGCCATACCTCCTTGGTCAAGGAAGCTGGAAGCTCTGTGATTATTGTGTTAAGAGTGTAAAGTTTGTCTCTGTGTTTCATAAATCTATATGCAATGTAGTTCTTAAGTGTCTTCCAGGCTTAGTGCTTCCTGCTAGGTGGATGAATCCTTTACATAAAATGTAAAATCAGTGTAAGTGCTGATTGAAATGTAGGCTATATAATCAAGGTATAATCAAGGGAGGAAAAGATTTTGAGAAAAGGGCCACCCTTTTCCTGTAACATTGTTTTTTATGAAACTCTGTTTTTTTTATAATTTCCTTCGAAAAAATTGATCATGTGTAGCTTCAGTTTTACCTGCTACCCTTTGGTGACAGTCTAACACAGAATTATCAAACTTTGATGCAGGTGAATGGATTGTGAAGGGATGGATTGTGCAGGGATGGATTGTGAAGGTGGAAGTGAAGAAACAGAGTTGTTCAGAAAGTGGATCTGCAGGTGAATCTATGTAGCTCAGATGGGAAAACAGGTGAAATTGAATTGAAACAGAGGTGCATGGAAGTGGTGATGGTCTTGATAAATCAAGAACCTGGCTATGCTGGGGTGTAGGTCACTGTTTCTGAAGCTCATTGCATTGGCAGGGTTCTCACTAGGGAGATAAGGAGAATTAGGATGTGGTGGTAGTGCTAAATAGATTATACAGGGTGAGATGCTCATAAGATATTTGTCTTCTGTAACATTGATGTATGATGTCCTTTTGTTTTCCACTCATCATCTTTGTTAGTTCATAAAGTGGCATTCTTTTTGTGTGAATTGGCAGAGAGACAAGAGCTGCTACCATTGCTGCTAGAAATACTAAATAAATTAAAATTGGGAACTAATGCTTTAGATGCCTGTTGTGGTGCTTTTCTGTCATTTTGAGAGAGAAATAATGAATGATGCTAAACATTGGAGCAAAAAATGCCTGCTTCTGTTCAGGTCAGTAATTGAACCAGTTTTCACATTATCACAGAGATAATTAAACCCTAAGTTAGCAAACAAGTTAGTGAAAAAAGACTAAGTTGAATAGGCTGAACTGAAAGCAGCATTGTTTGGTCTCATATCAGGCCTACTCAGTTAACAGTTCCTGGTGTGGTTAAAATGGATAGCTTACTTTGCTGCTCTCAGTGTTCAGCTTAAAACACTTCTGTATTTAAACAATTCTGTGCTTAGAGTTCTTATGTGTCCTGTGTTCCTACCAGCTTGTGTTGCTGAAGGAGCTGCCTCATGTGAAGCATCCACACTATGTAAACAATTGCTGTAAGAACTGTGCAATGTCCCCTCTTCTGTAGATTTTGATCAAGAAGTGTTGCAGCAGTACTATTTGGGATCTACCACATAGAAATTCCTACAAAAGCATCAAAAGGGGCTTTATGAATTTCCAAGGAGGGAAAAAAAGGCTGTTAATGAAGATGGAGGGCTTCAGGCCCTTTAGTATTGTGTGTAGAGCCCCTAAGGGCTCTGACAGACACGCGATGATGGATTAAAATTGATCAGCTAAAGATTACGGTGCAGCAAGTCATCTGTCAGAAGGGCTGACTGTGTAATATTGCCATATGAATAGTCCTTGGTTTCAGCTTGCTGGAATAGGCAAGGTCAAAACTGATGACAGCAGTGAGGGAAGCAAGAGTTTCCAAGGGGATGTCTGCCTGATAATGCTTCGGCCACTCAGTTTTATTCTACTGCAGCATGTCTGTCAGAGCCATGACACTGCACAGGAACATTTGGTATATGAACAAATACAGGAAGGGGAGAGGCAACCTGCTGGGGACAATAATGAGAAATATTTCAGCGGAGAGGCGGAAATCAAGTCTGAGGCAAGCAGACAAATACATACCAATTAGTCTCCCACAATTAACAAAAGAGGAACAGTGAAGGTCTAATAATTAAATTACCTATATGTCACCAAGTACGGAAAAGGAAGATACTCATTAGCTTTTAGAGACAATCAACTCTTTTCAAGTTGGCACCTTCTTCCTTTTCCCACAGTAACCAATGAAATTTTAGTCATGGGCTTTAAGTTAGCTGATTTCACTAGGATTAGGATCTAATGGATTACTTGAATTATATTATCTAATTTATCTGTTCAGACTGGACAATTTGGAGGGACAGCTGATTGGCTTTCGAAAACGTGCTGCAGCACATTTTTGGGCCCTCCCCATTGTGATCTGATCCAAACCAGAATCTGCAGGGAAGGCAGTTTAGTCATCAGGGTCAGATCTGGGTTTGGTTATGTGACCATGGATTAGCATAACATTTAGGTAACCACTTTACACAAGTATAGATGCCATAGACTTTGAAACATTGCAGCACTGCTTGACTTGTCTTACAAATGTCTCATTCTGTGTTTTTTTTTTTTTTTTTTTTTTTTACTGTTACCTATCTCTAGTCCTCAGAAGAGTAAAATCCTATTTATCAATTCCACCTGTTCCAATTGAATAGGTGGATTATGCTCCCTGTTTCAGAACAGCTGATTTCTTTGCTAGTCCTTAATTCCTCATTGTAAACACTATTAATGTGAGGTGTTTCTTGCATTAGGGTGTTTGTTAGTAGGTCTCTTATTGTATTCAGCTAAATACAGTTCTAATGGGATACTCAAAATACACTCCTGTAACACACTCAATTTGCAAGATACATATAATCCTGTTATTAATAAAAGAAATACATTCTACTTTACTCTCTTGGCTGTTGGGATATGTTTCTTAGTCACTTGATTTTTACCTAATTAGTAATTCGTTTTTATCTATCATACACAGAAACTTAGTTTTAACTGTCAGTCTCCTTGTGGTCATTTGCTTGCACTCAAAAAAAAAAAAAAAAGGTATTTGAGATTTGAGACAGTGTAGCTAATTCATGACTGAATTTTCCTGGGGAAAAATATCATGAAAAACCCTATTGAAAACCTGTTGCTTCAATTGCCTTCTGCAGGGACCACATGCAATGGTCACAAGAAGAAGAGGAGAATGCCAAGAAAAAAGCAACAGAGAACTCTCTTGTGAGAGTTCAACTGGAAGACCAAGGTAACAAATTTCAAATGGTATAAAAAAAATTTAATGCTCTTTATTAAAACATTTGAAGATGCTGTAGAATTCAGGAACACTCTTATTATTTCTACATACTTTTGTGTAAATTTTTTAATTTGTTTTTTGGGGTTTTTTCCCTTTGTTGCCTCAAAAGATCTCAGAGTGTGTTTTTCCTAACAATCCAGTCACTTATTTGACCAGTTTTACAATTAGGGTGGCAGTAGACTCTATGTAAAACACGTGCATCAGTGTGGTGCAGTTGTTCTGACCCATTTTGCAGTCCTCCAGAATACAACTCCTACTACACGAGGCTTTTACAGAATCAAAGGGGATGAATTTGCAATCAGCTAGTGTGCTGGGGATGAAGATTCCCATGTACAATATTCAAATGCTTTTCAGTGATTTGTGCACTATTTAGAGAGCTTGTTTCTGTTCATTGCACCGTATTTCTGTTAAATGCCATGAAAGTTGCAGTGGTCCCAGCTGGTCCCAGCTTGCTGCCTTTGCCAGGGTGAGCTGGGAGTGCTTCAGGAATCTGTGTTCACTTTGCATGGAAGGTGTTCCAGTACGTCCTGTATGGTCTGCTCTCTAAGGGATTAAGGAGCTTTGTGCCTGTCTTCAGAAGGAAATTTAATGTATTCTGGGTTTCTGAGGAGTGATAGCTCTAGTTTCAAACTGGCAAACTAAACCATAGACTAAACTCTAGGGTAGTTATGATTGCTGAAGCTGGAATATCAACTTGATAGTAGCATAGAAGACTGGATGCTTCATTTGTTGTTCTGTTACAAGGGTATTCTGAAAGTGGTTACTTGGATATCTGTGCCTCTGTTTACTTAGCATGTTTTGAATCTGCCAGATAGTGTCGTGATGATCCTATGCCTTGGTGTAGCTAAGGCACATGGTGGAGTTTATTTGAATTAGCTGAGAATGTGCCTTGCATTGTGTGCCCTTCATCACCTTGAATACTCTGAGATTGTCATCCTGCCTTTCTCTGTTACCTGTCACATTCTTTACCTCCATACAGGAGTGCAATGTTTGTTTTTTCAAAAATTACATCTAATATCTTAACTTGATTTGTATAAAAAGCTGAAAAAGAGCTCGTAATTAAAAAGTAAGCTGTATGCTTGTGTGTTCATGGAACCTTGCATTCTTCATCTACAATCAATTAGAAGTTAGTTTGTGCTGGTGAGAAATGGCATAATCAGGCATTTGGCTATTGCCATGAAACACAAGAATCCAAGGACATTTCCTATGAATGCCCCTCTGTCTAGAATTTGAATAGGTGAGCATTGCTGATAGTGTTCCTTCAGAAAGCTTCAGCTGCATTCTGCAAATGGAAGTACATTTTGGCCTATTAGTGTAAACAATGAACTAAACCAAGGCTAATGAGCAGGTTATTTTGGAGCCTTGAAAACTACAGTGAGGGGAAAAAAGACAGATTTCAACAATTCTATTATATTACTGAAGTAGAAGATCTCTGGTGAGCCTTTTTAAAGCAAGAGCAGTGCAACTGAATGAACTCCTGATATTACATTTAGGAATTTGATTTACATATTAGCATGTGCAGTTTCAAGGCATGCTTGCTAGCAGTTGAAGATTCTTTTATGGAGAAAAATCGATAGACAAAGTAAAGGTTGTTTGGTTGGTTTGTTTGTTTTGTTTCTTTGTGGTTTTTGTGGGGTTTTTTTTGTCGTTGTTGGTTGGTTGGTGGGCTTTTTCCTTTGGCTTTTTTTGGGGCTTTTTGGTAGTTTTTTTGGTTGTTGTTTTTGTTTTGGTGTTTGTTTGTTTGTTTGGGGTCTTTTGGCATTTTTTTGGTTTTTTTTCTTGGACATTTATATGTTTTTTAGTTATGTAATTTTTACATGCTTTGGAATATTTTGTGGGTAGGCTAATTAAATACACAAAATCAAATAAAAATTTGTTATTACTGCATGCATGTTATTACACAGAGATGCGGGAATGACCTGTGCAAAAATGCAAAGTAAAGTATTCCTTCACTTAAATCCATGTCATTCCATACTAATACAGTTTGAAAGGCTGACTTTAGCTATTTCTTTCCTTCAGTTCTGAAATCTGGAAAACTTGATGTGAATTTAAGTACAAGGGCTCTGAGAAGACTTGTAGGAAAATTGTGACTATAGCAAGGGGTGATAATAATTAAAGAATCTTTTGACTAGAAGGCTTTTGGTTTTTATACTGAAGCTGAGCAATCTATAAATGTGCAGCTTAAACTATTGAAATCTGATATATATATGACCTCAGTCAACTCTGAACTTTTAATATAAAACAGGCCTATACAATTACAATTACAGGGCTGGGTCCTGCCCTTTAATGATACAATTGGATGTATTAAATGTTAATTTTAAAACATTATGCAGATTTCTAGGACAAGGCATTCTGCCACCTCCTTACCACTTCCCACTGCCTGTCTGTGCCTCTAATGATAATTCTCAGCCTTGTTTATCTCTGAAAAGCTGTAGCAATTTAGGAAATAATATGTTAAGATTTAAAGAGAGTAGTAGAAGTGCACTGTACATTTACTCAGTACATTTATATGAAAAGAATTAATGTGTTGGTGTGAGTGAGAACAAAATAGGAAAGGCAGCACATTATATGAGGTACTCTTTTGCAGCAACAGATGTCAGGGGTGGCAAGATAGTTCTGCAAATGCTTTGGAAATAAGGGGGAAAAAACAAGAAAAAAGATTTTGTTTGGTACTTAGGAGGGATAAGGAAGAGAAAACCATCAACAAGAGACACTGAAAAGCTGTAATTCTTATCTTTTTATCAGGCTTCCTTTGAAAGGGTTAGCTAGCTCCAGTCCAGTGGCTAGCACAATTAGTGCTAGTGAGAAGGAGGAAAGATTTTGTTCTTGAAGTGAGAAAGAGCAGGATACAAAGTACATCCATAGAGTACATGGATGAGTGGAAAAGCAGAAAAGAGAATATCTGCTTTTTTAAAAAGGAGGTGGGAAAAAAAGAAGAGTCAGATAATTGGTTTTAGTTCCTGGAAAAATACTGGAAGAGTACATCCAGAGCTTGCAGACATTGGGTTCAGAAGAACAAAGGAGATGAATACTGGCCAACAAATATTTTTTCAAGAATAAATCATGTAAAATCAAGCTATTTTCCTTCTTGGAGAAGGTTACAAGCCCTGGGGATAAGGGAAAAGCAGCAGATGTCCTGAAGTTTATCCTTAGTCAGGCTTCTGATTTGCTTTACTTGACATTTTCATAAGCAAGTTAGCAAGTGAGAGCTAATGAAACTGCCTTTGGGTGAATGAATGCCTAGAGAGATCCTTTCAGAATGGAAGGCTGTGCTGGGCAGAGGAGTGTTTTATTCTGTGTCCAGTTCTGCTTGGTGTTTTCATTAGTCACCTCAGGAAATTAGAGACTTGAAGATGATGTTAAGTGAAAACACATTTTAAGTATGGTGAAGGACAGGATTAAGATTCAGAAAGGTCTGGACAAATGATGGAAAAAAAAGAATCTGAAATATATAAATTTGCTAAAAATGGTGCAGATTTCTTTGCTTCAGAATAATTCCTTGAGAAAAAAAAAAACAAGCTAGGTTTTGGAACAATTGGCTTGGTAGTCATTTTGCAGAAGATCTGAGAGTTGTGGTGAATCACTAGCTGAATCAGCAGTGTCACGCTGTTGCAAAATGGCAAGCTGGGAGTTATAAACAGGATTACAACCTGGAAGCCTCATAAAATACTCCTTTTGCTCTGCAGTGATAATGCCTTTGCCAGAATACAGCACCCAAAAGTAGTAAATCAATTCAAGAGAATCTAGAGAAGAAAATTTGAAATTATCAGAAGTCTAAAAACGAAAAAGAAAAGAGTTAGTTTTAGACAATTTAGAAAAGAGATTGTTTATGGAGGCATAGTAAAATACTTCAAATATGTAAATAAGTGTTACAAAGAGAAAAAGAAAGTCATCTTTGCTTTGTCTGCTTGATCCCTAGCTGGGACAAGAATTGCTTGACCTAATTGCAAGATAGAGGTTCTTAGGTAGTGGAAAAGGTTTCTAACTGTGTAGAAAATTAAGGACTGTAATATATTACTGAAGAAAGTTGTATGTGAAAGGTGGTATTTTAAGAATAAGTTGGACAGATGTTTGTGGAGAAGAGATATGAATTCTTTGACTGTGTGAAATCCCTTCCAGTCCTACTTTCTGACATTCTGCCACTCAGTTAGAATGTTTTGTGAATTAAAACTAAACACAAAAGTCTGTTGTAAGACTCTGAAGTGTTTTGAAAATAAGAAAGCAAGTATGTTCCTTCTGTATTGTTGAATGCTTAAGTGTGAATTACTGTCTATTTGCTATGCAGTAGCATTTATCAGTCCAGTTCACAAAACTGGAATTTTTTTTTAATAGGTGATGAGGTACCAGAAAATTTGCCATTGATTACAGAATTTCATAAAGCATTAAAGAATTTCAATTTACTATTTCTTAAATAATTGAAAAAATGCATTGTTTTTATAATTTGAGACATGAAAGCTTGTCTAAGAATCTTCAGATTCTGTATTTTGGTGGTGCTGTTCCATGATGTCACTATATGTTTAAAAATATGCTGTAAGCCTGTCAACCCCTTCCTAAGTGTCATAAAATCTAATTAAACCTTCATAGGAGTTATTTTGAGCACACGTTAAGGTGACACACAAAATCCATGTGTTTTAATTTAAATGTACAATGTGTGGCTCTATGGATTTTTAAACTGTATATTTGAGGTCAAAATTATATGTTGCTTTAGAGTATTTTCTAGCTAAGCTCATATTCACCAAGGTTTTGTTCTGTTTTAATTTCAGATAAATATGAGAGAGAAGCTAGTAAATATTGGAATGAATTTTACAAGACACATAAAAATAACTTTTTCAAGGATCGCAATTGGCTGTTTCTGGAGTTTCCAGAAATTCTTCCAGAAAAAAGGAGACAAGAGTTCAAAAGAGAAGAAATATCTTTGGAACACATGAAAATAAATAACGACAACAGTTTTTTACTCAAAAATGGAACGTCTGAAGAAGGAGAAAAATACTGGGAGAAAAAGTATGGATCTGGTTCTACTGCTGTACAAGGATATGTATATAATAAAAATCAAGTAAAAGCTCTTACTGACAATCCTCAAGGTAAAAAGTGTGGAGAAGAACTTGGCAAGGTAGAATCCTTCCCTGGCTGCGATGCCACTTACCGAATATTAGAGGTAATGCACTGCAAATGTTCTGCCCATCATAAAGGACTCCAAGTAATTACTCAAAAATCCGATAAAGACCCTTACTAAGTATCAAGAAAGCAAGACTTTGGAATGTTACATACTACATTCATTTATGGCAGAAACTTTCAGAGAAACCTAAATCTAGGCTTGGTTTTCCCTTTACAATTTTTCCCAAATCAGAATAGGGCTAGATTGTTAGATTCCATTTTCATTGAAAATCAGGTTTCTTATTTCCTAAGGAGAGGTGTGAGTTTAAGTGCTTTGTCTCAAAGTGCAAGTAATTGCTGCATTCTTGCCAAATGGTGAAACTGGACAAGAGTATTACATTTTCTTATGCAGTTTGAGAGACGGATTCTGTTTTAGCTTCAGAAAGACGTTGGGGAGAAACATGATCATGTAAATGATTTGAGAATTGTGGTATTAGCTGATTATACCCTTTCTGTCCAACATTTCTTCAAGTCTAATGGGTTCTACTGGCCAACTAATTTAAGACAAAAATAACAAAAGAAGGTTTTAATTGATCATTTATTTTAACTTTATCTTTCTCTTCTGATTTTAGGTTGGTTGTGGAGCTGGAAACAGTGTCTTTCCTATTCTGAAAGTTTTATGGTAAATTGTGTTGGATTTCCAAATATGAATGTTGAATTCATATCTTCATTTTCACCAAATGTTGGTGCTGGATCAGTGCTGCAGGAAGCGTTGAGTGAACATTTTACAGCGCTAAGATTCTTAGTGTGTCGAACCACAAATAATATTGGTGGCATCAGTACAGGATACTCCTCATATTGCTCCACCCTGGTCTTGGAGGATCATATTTGCTGACAAAGTTGGTCTTTCGGTGCATTCAGGCTGAGTTCTTGTAGTTAATCTCAGGCAGGTGAAATATTCTCTTGTCTTAAAGATCACTGTAAAGCTACCAGGTATCTCTTCAAAAGGCCAAAATTATAGAGACCATAGATAATGGCATGTGATCTACTGGAAAGAAGTTCTATTTTTTCTGATTTGGATGGTATATTTGTCACATTACTTGTGGTTTTAGTGTCAAGGCACAAGTCCTGTATCACATTACTTAATTCACTGAAACATCTTAATCCACTTAGCTTCCAGTTTTAGAAAAATCTGTTATGACAGCTTGTCCTCCCATCCATGTAGGCAGGAAGGTTTTATTGGAAAGGCTATGTATATTTCAAGGGTTGAAATACATTTCTTTCTATTCATGCCTATAAGGGCTTGAGAACAACACAATTCGCTATTCTATCAATGAATTCTGATTGCTAGTATCACCGTTATACAAAAATTCTCTATTTTGCAGATATGAAAATGCAGCAGGAGGAATTAAGTGGTGCACCAGGGTCATATGTGAAACCTCTGTTAGCAATGCATCTTCATCCCACAACAAATGCTTTGCTTTAGACAGCATGTAGTGAAAGGAGAGCCTGGTTTCATATGATATCTTTGAAAGGAGCCCTATATAGGAAAAGATATCATGTGGCTGTGTTGAAAAAGATGAGACAAACTTTTGTGTTTTCCTCACAGGAGGCATTAGTCATAGATTGGCATTTCTGATAATTAAGAATCTACTCGTCAGGTATTTTTCCTGGAGATCTCTATTCGTGTGTAAATCCTTCAGTCAATCACAGTGGTTGATACATTGAACAACTTGCTTGTTTGTCTTGTATATGACTTAATGGAAAGATCTCTTGTCTCTAAGCAGGCTTGGTATTAGCCTGTTTGTTTTACTCTGAATTGAATAATATAAAAATTGCCATTCTGGCAATTGTCTGCATATAAAATATCTATATGCATATAATTATATGCATATAAAAACAAGCCAGTGTCAAGCAAGTGTACCCTGGCTACAAAAGAAAATTTCACTAAAGTTAGTAATGTAACTCTTAAACCTCTTCCCCCGCCTCCCTTAAAATTTAAGTTAGTGCTTTTTAATACAGTGTGTCATAAAAACAGATCAAGCCATATCTTTGTCTCAAGTGGACTTTTTACATAGCTCCTATTCTGCTCTTAAAAAACAAAGAAACCCCCAAGATTCTAACAAGTCTATTAGGTAATCAGCTTAACCTTTCCCAAGGGACTGACTGGGTCCAAAACCTGGCTGCTTGTCCTCATTCATAATAAATATGTAAATTCATCAATTCTCATGGTGGTCACAGAGTTGATAAAGGTTTTGCTCAGCAAACCAAGCAAGCATGGAGTATATTTTGTTCCAGAAGCATTCTCCTGTTGAACCTTCAGAAGTCACTAGCTTAGCTGTGTATATTGTGAGATCTTACAGGCACTGGCAGAGTTTATTGATTCCCTTCTAAAGAAGCCATCTATCTAAAACCTTAAATATATTTTAAATTAATTAAATTGATCATGAGTTGATCATGAGGTCATCTCTTAGTGGGTTTTGAATAGCTTTCTCAGTTTATCCTTCAGAGGTGAAAAAACTTCTCCCTAGAATTACTAGTGTCTGATGAATGGTACAAGGAAATTTGCAGCTGGCTGAGTCTTGGATGGGAAGAGAAGGGAAAACAGTGCTACAGGAAGTGCTTATTCATCCTGGCTGGAAAACAAAGGAGATAATGGAGTATAATAACCAATAATGCTTAATCAAATCAAAAGAACAGCAAGGTGATACATGGAACCCCAAATTTCTATAGAACTGGATGACTTTTGCAACTCTCCATCCCTGCCCAAATCATATTGCTAACTAAACTGCATGCATGGGCTAATAAATGCAGTGCTCCTGTAAGAAAATGTGACCTATTAATGTGCATTTATGCATTACAGCACCAGGACACTGTCATCAGTTCTGACAGCCTCTGTGACCTTTTTTCTTTTCATTTTTGCTTCCTCACAGACAAGGCTATAATTCTTTTTGTACTAGCTGTCTGTTGGTATTCTTATGAATTTGTCTGCCCTATTGGTTCATTACAACCTATGTGGCTTTCCATGTGCTAGACATCAATAAAGCATGCTTGATCAAGCCTGTGGAGAACCCCAGAGGACTCTCTGAAGTTTCATGAACACTGATGTAGACTTTTATCTTATACATTAATAATTTTCTAACTGATGTTTTGTTTTCCTAGCAATACACCTGGAACCTTTCTATACTGTTGTGATTTTGCTTCAGGAGCAGTGGAGCTGGTAAAGGTAATTCATGCACTCGCTTTAGAGTACCTTACAAGTCTGTAATTCAGGAGGCTGCCAGGAAGCCATCTTCGTGAAAAAGAATGTGATGGCTTTGACAACTTTTAACTGAAGTTTTCAATATTCCAAAGAACAAAGTCATACTGTATGCAGAGAGGAATGAATACCATCAGTGAGCTTGCTTCTCAGCTTGAGTAAGATACCGGACAGAATGGGCTTTTATATGAGATGTTTTACAATGCAGAATAATTGAAGAAAAAATGTGTCTTGAGTCACAGTAAACGTATTAACTACTACTGTTCTCTCTGTGCCTCTTTTCATCTTTTTCCTGACAGTCACATTCGTCCTACAATTCAGCCTGGTGTTCTGCCTTTGTTCATGATGTGTGTGATGATGCTTTACCCTATCCTTTTCCAGATGAGATCCTGGATGTCATTCTCCTTGTCTTTGTGCTCTCTACTATTCATCCTGACAGGTAAGTGAAGACTAAAGGGCAAAGCAAATGGGTTAAATCTCTTTTTTAACTGAAGGTTTTCAATAATAGCAAAAGAAGATGATGAATCGTTGTTATTTAATAAGATACAGCATATATGAGATATTTTAAATGCTGTTTACAATTTTCAGGCTTCAGGAGAGAAGCTGGTCAGGCTAATTATAATTAGTGAGTCTCCAGTCTCCATCAAAATTCAAGGGCTATATTGTAACTAAGTACGTCTCTACTAGAAGTGGCAGATTCAAAAAAAGGCAAATTAAAAAACCGGACTGAAAGTCTTCTAGAAGGTAGTTATTTTGAGTGATCAAAACCAAACATTCGTGATTTAACACCTTGCAATATGTTGATATAGACTTAGATTGCTGATTTAGCCACATTCAAATGCTTACATTCAGCCCTTTTAAACTGAAATGGATCTATAATTTTGTATATTAATTTTGTATACTCGTTTGGATTATGAACATTTGATCTAATTTTCATGTATGGTGTTGAGTACTGCTAGCCTTTGCTAATGCCTCTCAATGTCTAATGAACCAAATTTTATGACTGTTAAGGTTGGCTGATTGTGACCTTTTTTAATGCAAAAAGTGTAAAAGAGTGCAGGTAAGTTAAACTTCTTGACTCTAACTAGTTTATATGAAGGGAAATACATGCTGTTTGTGTGATAATACATTTATTACTTCAAGAATGTCATTAAAATGGGCTTGGTGTACAGAACAGTATTTGCTTAAGTCTGAGAACTGTTTCCCTGCTACTAGTGATTAGCTTTATACAGAAAAACCTTCTCTGTATAGCATCTTTCTCCTTTCTGTTTATTCAGAAATGAGCATGAGTCACACAAAGCCAGGGTCCACGTTTCAAAAACAGTTCAATCAGGAGACTTTAGATCTCTGTAACTCCAGTGATGCTGCCAGAAAGAGATGGACAACAGTGATTCATTAAGTCACTGTGCCTGTAGAAGCAGTAATCAGGTGTTCTGTAAGAATTTCTGTGGATCTTTTCCTATTAGTCTCTTAAGAATACGTTTGAGGTTTTTGTGGTTGATTTTCTGTTTTGTTTGTTTTCTTTTTGTTTTGGAGTTTTTTTTGTTGCCTTTTTTTTTTTTTTTAATTTGAGGGGGGTGGGTTGTCATTTTTGGTTTGGATTGGGTTTTTTCCACAGGGCTGACAGGGATGCTTTTCTGTACATGAATGTGTATACACACACAAAGATTTTCATGTAGATTTCTGTGTTTTGAGACCCACTTTCCAAAGATGCCTTAGTCATTACTGTCATCTCATAGAATTAAAATGACTGCATAAAGGAAAATGTGATCCAGATTCATCTTACTCAGTATACATTTTTTTCTGGAAACTTTGAAAGTGGGAAATGAAAAAGAAAACCATCGGAATCATGGTGCAGAACTTGGGTACATTGAAAAGATGGAAAGGACATGTGAGAGGGATACATTTATAGTCAGAAAATTGTTACTTAGTAATTTTTCTCTAGGCTGTTGTGTTTAGTTTTTGATAATTGCAACTCTTGCAGTCAATTTTTAACACACTTCAATTATGCTAGAAGGCACCTCTAAAATTTGGTTGCAGAATTGGAAGTATTAAACTTTCTTCAAGCTGTGTAATTAAGGTCTTCTAGTTCTGCTGGATGAAATTTCTCAAAGCACTTTCACTTTTTGTGCACATTACACTTCTTTCTGTGTGTGCAAAACTTCTGTTTATGTAGGCAAGGCTGTAGTTCTGTGCACAACTACTGTCCTGAACAGTCTCTTACTCTTAGGTGGTGCTGCCTTTTTGGTCTGTGGCAGCAAACTTGGTTGCTTATGTTTGCAAACTTCACCAGCATCTCATCTATTCTCTAAGGATGCAAGGGGTTGTAAATAGGTTGGCTAAGCTTCTGAAGCCTGGAGGAATGTTGTTATTTCGAGACTACGGAAGATATGATACAGCTCAACTTCGTTTTAAAGAAGGTAATTCCTGAATGTTTTGTATTTCACTGTTCATTTTAGCTCTTTCTGGGGAAAAAAGTGACATGTCCGTTTTCATTATTGCTCTAATTTCTTAGGTCGTTGCTTGTCAGAAAATTTTTATGTAAGAGGAGATGGAACCAGAGTATATTTCTTTACCAAAGGTATGAAGTGTAATAGTTTCATAGAATGGGTTGAGTGTTTCTCAAGGTGATTTGGACTATGAAAGCTCATCTTAAAACATAAATTTAAAGAAGGTTTCATTGGCTTAAAAAAAATTCTCTGCTTTTAAAAAGCCCAAAGCTAACTGCTGTAAGAAAATAATTTCCTTTCTCTGCACACTTGTTGCATTTGGGGTCCTGCAAGGTTGCTTACAGATATCACAGGAAATTTCTCTTTAAGTGTCCTGTGTGTAATTGTATGCTCAAATTTTATTATTTAACCATGCACATGATTTCTCTGTTAAAATTGAGGTAAACATGCTTGGAAGGACAGTCTGTAGCTATATATGGCATAAAAGTCTGGATTGTCATTTGTCAGGGGAAGTAGCTTTATCTTGATAATACGTGAACAGTGACCAAATGGCATGCATTTGTTTACTCAACTATGGCATCTTGAACCTTGTGAAGAAAGGGTATCTGTGGATGCTGTGAGTAATAACTGTGAGTTGGGCCTCAACATAACAACTTTTACTGCAATATAAATCAAGAGCTGAAAATGAATTTCTAACAAAAGCCTTATTACAGACAGTGTCCTTTAGCTTTCAAATTGCAAAACAGATTTACTTTCATCTTTGGTTGAACTACAGGTTGGTAATTACTATGTTCTACAAATTACTTTTTTTTTTTTAATTGCAATAATTCTTCATATGAAAAAATAGATGAGGTATGGAACATGTTCACCTTGGCTGGATTAACTGAAGTACAGAATTTAGTTGATCGGCGATTACAAGTAAACAGAAAGAAAAAAGTGAAAATGCAGCGAGTTTGGATACAAAGCAAGTTCCAGAAGCCATTGCTGTCTCTGCATACTCCTGAAGAAAGCACCAAAAGGCACCCTTGTAAATAATTTTACTCCAGAAATGCAGTACAGACTTGAACTTCAGAAACTGAAGCAAATTTAAGTATGTGTATTTTCATTTAAGTATGTGTAAATGTTGTGTTAGCCACTGAAAAGTATAAAAAAGTTGAATAAATGTATTGAACTGAAAACCTTTCTCTGACTTTCTTTTCTTTGTAAATTCATATGTATGAGAAAAATCTGGGGGGAAATAACAGCCATTTCTGACTTCTGCTTAATATGCAATAATCTTTTCATAACTGTGACCAGGAATTATTTTACTCCCTTGAATATGAATAGTCAATAAGTATATACCTCATTCCTGTTGAAATTCACATATGTAAAAAGCTTAGTCTGAAGTGTATTGTTTCAGAGATTTAGAGAAACAGAGTATCTGTTCTCACTATTACTACGGGCTGCACTATGTTAATTTCTGACTCACATCCTTTTCAACAACTGTGCCTTATGACTGTATTTCCTCTTTGGAGGGAAATTTCTTGGTGCATAAATAATGAGGACAAAAAATCTTTTTCTGGTTTGCATGTAGCTATCCTTTCACACTAACTGCATGTGATATGTATACGTATCAGATTACTCGGTGATATTTGTCCTCCACTGTGACTGATTTATTATGCTGTCTCCACTTCTCATCTACATGCTCATAAGGAACATGCCAAATTCAAATATAATGCATTACATTTCAAGTGCTCTAGGTTGTAAACTGAACGTTTCTTGTAGAAAACCATTACCAAAATGCCAAAACTGTTCTGAAACCAAATAGTTAATATTGGATAGTTGTCTGGATAAATACAAATATTATTTTTATGATAAGTTAGATATGCTAGAGGGAGGAGCAAACACAGTAGTCCTAAGTACATTTTATTAATAATGTTATGGGGTAATGTAGTCACACTAGAATGGTAATCTATCTGGCAGCCGAGATATTTTTGGTCTTTACAAAAAGAAGTTGCTTTCTTAGGGATTCTATATTAGAAAGAAAAAACACAGTGTTTTTTATTGACTGGGTGGGGATACAGTAAAGGACAGGACTAGTCCTGTCCACTTCGAATTCTTTTAAGAAGAAAAGTGAACTGAAAGCACTGTTTTCAAATGTAGAACATGATCCTGAGGCTGTTGAGCTTGTATTTAAGGATTCCACTATGCCGCTTTGCTATTTAAATGTAATTTTAAATCACTTTGCCACAAGGAGGAGAGAACAAGAGAAAGGTGAATGAATAAAATAAATCTCTTTAAACAAGGGTGTGGGAAGCATGTAATCTATAGCATGTAGTTTTGAGTGCTATTAATAAAGTGACACTCAAAGTCTCTTTTGTTGCTTTTGTTTTAGGCTGAAGTGTAAACATGTCACAGCTGACAGCCCAGCCCATTGATCTTTTTGCAAGTTGTTAGTTGCTAAGCTAAGGAGGACTGATGGTCTTCTAGGAAGAAAATCCTACATTATCTAAACAGGGATACCAAATATCTTCATCCCCTTTAACCCAGATATGTTTCAAGAATGAGGTGCAATAAGAGGTCTGATCCTGAATTTTTGATATATTTTAAACTCCCATTAGAGGAAGATACTGTTTTATGAATTAAGAGGCTTAGAAAGCTTTGGTTAGCAATAGCAATACTGTAACCTGCAATAAAATTCTCATGGCATAAATCCAAGGTTAAAACACAGCTGTGTTTCTTAAAGCCTTAAGAGAGATTGTAGCATCCTCATGAATAATATAAATAAATGTCTCCTTATATTTTAAATATGTTGCTATTCTGTTTTATTAGTTGTGACTTCTGAATAGACATAGCTCTTAGCTGGCACAAATCATTTTCACTTGTAGAATTTTCCAGGGAAGTGATGATGATAAGTTCTTGAGCATCATGCAGTCTTATTCATGTGTGATGTAAATTTTCCATTTGTGGAGGCTAACGTAATGTTTGCTTTGGCACTCATGAGGGTATATTGATTCTGGCAAGATTTTAATATGCTATGTTGTTAGTTAAACAAAAGTGTGACATCACAAAAAAACAAACCCTGAATTTTGAATGGCCTTAAGCAAAATCAGCTGTTTCTCTTCCACAATTACAGGGCAAGTATTGGCTGCCTCTTTTAGAATAATAGTGCCTGATTTGGAAGTAATAAGATGAGCTGCTATTTTAAGTGTAGAATATCCACTCTCTGAGCAGTTGTAAGATTCACAGAAGGGAATATGGAAAAAGGGACAATTCCCAATAAGAACTTTTGAATCTGAGTAGCACTTTCTGTATTTTGGCTTCATGACATTTTAGTTTTCAAAAAGCTTAATCAAAGACATATTTTTAAAATGCTTCCAAATTATCTGTATTAAGCAAGAAGGACTACTGAAATAAAAGAAGAAAAAGAGATGCAGACATGTATATAGGAAAGGCAGTTTAAAAGAGCTTATTGTTAATTAATTTCTGGAGGAAAAAAAACCCTAGTTTATTAATACAGAAAAATGCACTTAAGTTTCACTTTTGACATATGAAGTTGATTCTTTAATCTGATGTTAACCTAAAATTGATTTATACGCATTCTATAAATATAAAACATTTTAATTTGTACTTGCAAATTTTCTTTATTTTTTTGTGGAGTTTTTTGGTTGTTTCAAACATGAATTCGTAATGGCAATTAGAGAAAGGTAGTCTTGCTAGAACTGTTCTTCAGCTTCAGTGTCTTTGGCATGCTTTATGAATACTATGTATTTTTTGCCCAGATGTACATGGTACTTATTTGTTTACATCTTGCTTAATTTTTAAGGAAGTGTGAGCAAGTTAAAAAGTAAAGAAAATTTCCAACTTTTTTTCTCACACTAATCTTGAAGTATCTAGTCAATAACAATTGGCTCATATTTGAAAAAAAAAAAAAAAAACAAAAAAACAACACCTTTTTTTAGCAGAACAAAGGCATGTGCTTGTGCCACATTCACAAATTGACGGAATCTGAAGAGGACAGCCAAGTGCAGGCATGATGAGGAGACTCACCATGCTGAGTAGACCTCCAGGAACACCAGGGAAAAGTTTATTGTCTTGGAAACTGTACTGCTAATCTCCTGTTTCTGCTGGTTAATAATGGCTAAAAAGTTGTAGCAAACAACCCCAGAATTTGTATTAAACAGTGGTGGAAATCACTTTACATAAATTCTGCTACTTCATTTTCATTTGTGGTGTGAACTTTACTCAGTGTTCCAGTGTGCTCTTTGAACATATGGTTTGCTTCCTCTTTTTCCTATGTGTAGTGGACAACTGAGCAGTTTCCCAAGGAGCTATATACACAGACATTTGCAGTAAAGTTGGCTGGTTGAGTTATTGTTAGAATTGAAAAAAGGGAGATTTATTTCCTTCTGTACAGATTGCTTTTTCTTTTTGAGTGAATGCAATTAATTGTATAGATGCTAAATTATATATAGTGGTGGTGGCTGTATTTTTTAATCATTTTAAGTCAAGTGTCAGAGAATCATAGAATGGTTTGGGTTTGAAGGAACCTTAAAGATCATCTAGTTCCAACCCCTCTGCTGCAGGCAGGGACACCTTCCACTAGACCAGGTTGCTCAAAGTCCCACCAAGCCTGTCCTTGAATATGGGTATGTTGTCTGTGATAATAGTTCATATATAAACCATTTCTTCTCCATAGAGCATCTTCATAATGAGTGGTTGAACAACCTTGGAAATAAAACATGTATACATGTTGCAAAAATATTAAACACTGCTATCGTTAATAATGCAGTTCACTTTGCCTTTCAGTATGTGTTGACCTTTCTCCACATTTGGAACAAGGATTGGACATGAGGGGTTTTTTACATCAGTTATGTGCCAGTTCCCCTTCTCTTAAGAATCATCCAGGATTTGGACAAGGTAAGTCTCCTGTATGCAGTTGCACTTTGTATGTAGTCAGTAGGAACTACCTGGGTTACCATGGGTGTCTTAGCAGGTTCTTCCTTTTATCTGTGCCTCCTGGCATGCAGGTCATGCCTGGACTGGGCTTTGGGCTGAGAAGGAAATTCTTCTCTGCTGAGTGACCATCCTTCACTTCTTGCTAGTACCAAGCAACCAAAAGGAGAACTTGCCTGATTTGAAAGCAAGAGGGGAGAAAGATGAAGATGCAGCTCAAAGGCAGGCAAGACAGGGAGTGTTTCCTCTGGGAGCTAGGGTGAGAAGCAATCTTGGATAGACTGACCAAGAAAAATGAGATGCAGAACAGGGAGCTGAGCAACAGGACACTGTGGACATGGTTTATGGAGAAGATTTGTAACGGGATATGGTGGTGCAGGGTGAGGACCTTGGCCTAGAAATGAATGAAATTAAATTAATTAATTAAATTATTTAAATTAAGAAATAGAGGAGGCGAGAAGAGAAAGGGGACTATTCATCACAAAAATAGAGTGAAATCTGGGTAAGCAAAGCAATCAAGGTAAGGACTGGAGGTAGCAAGACCTATCTTCAAACTTTTTATTTTCCCAAATGGTAATGTATTTTCACATCTTAGTAGAATATTGCAGGTTTTCTCTTTCATCCATATGTGCAAAATGCATTTCAATATATTAAAAAGATTGAATGTTTCATTTGTTGTAGTTTGTATGTGCTGTGCACGTTTTCAACAATGTAGGCAAGTGTGTGATACACCTGCTTTTGCTTTCTCCTTAGGGAAAAATGTTTTTACCTGCTTTCAAGTAGAATCCTATAGTGACAGAAGCTACATTCCTAACCTCCTGGGAAGCAAATACCAGAGAATAACAGAAGTGTCTGTATCCTGATTGTGTGCAATCAAGGTAGAACAATTAAATTTACTCCATGTGTTCTGATGATGCCCCATTTAAATCAAGACAATATCTGCAGATTATCACTGTAAAGAGCCTCCCAATATCAGTTTCTGTTATACTTGCACCTGTTCAACAGAACTTATAATGAATTTGTATAAACAAGAAATAAAAAACATATCAGAATAGGCTTCATCTGGGATCACAGCAATTTAGAGATGGAATGTGTTTTGTTATTTTAAAACACTTATGGTTGCAGAGGAGCACTTATCCAAGAGGCTGAAAATTTTGCTTATTTGAGGTATAATGTATGTCAAGAATATTAAAGCTAATATCCATGTTTTGAAGCTTTGTGTACTTAATGTTAGCTAAAGCTATCTTGTCAATTGTTGCTGTGAAAAAGGAGTTAGCAACAAGATAGTCTCATTTTCAGAGGATATTTTATTGATCGGGTTGCTACAATTTTGAAGGGAATTCAAAAGATTAAGGAAGCAAGTGAAGTAGCTTAATAAGGCTAAAACCCACAGATGACATATACAATTTGATAAATAATTAGATTAAGAATAATCCAGACATTCCTGTGTTTTGATTCTAAATGAAATTTTGAATTAATTAAAAAAACAGACTTGGTATATACTCCTAGTTATAAAAACAGCCAAAATGTTAAAATTTTTAAGTATGATGTAAAAACAGAATGTTCTATATCTACTGCATAAATCCAATGCATGGTCTTCTCTGTAGTGTGTCATGTTCAGCGAGAAGAAAAAGATGCAGTAAAAATAGATAGTGACGTTTTTTCATGTCTCTAGGAATTTTCATATGAAAACAGCTTTGGGAATTGAATGATAGACCATGTGAGAATGGCATATAATGTTATGTTTTAGTATTTAGAAGGTCTAATTTATACCTTTACGTGATACAAAAAGCAAGATAAATTAGTCAAGTTGGAAGAGAAAGGGTCATTGTATATATTTCATTGTATATATTTATCACCATGCCCTATTAAAACAAGGAATCGCAATGTTCATAAGGCTAAAAGATTGGTGAGTTACCAAAAACTGATTGTATTAGATTTTTCCATTTTAATTTTTATATGTATGAATGGGAAACTGCATATTTCATGATCAAGATTTTTAAATGCTTCAATTAAAAAACCAAAGAAACGAAGAAATAACAATCCTAAAACTTTTCTCATTACCTTTTGTGAGGTCCTAACATTGCTCAACATTGAGCCCAACCATAGAGCTGAAGAATATGCCTGAATACAACAAAATGGGTCTAATAGACACAGTTAACACATTAAGAAAAGATAGAGGGAGAAAATGGAGAAAAATAGAGAACATAATAATTGGCATGACAACGTGTAGTCCTGTAGCAATCACACAGCACTTAGTATTTTATATGGAATGACAAATTCAGTACAGTTCCTGAGAGAGCAGGAGAGACACAACAGTCTTGCCACACTTCCCTGTCACTCTCGACTGCAAACTGGCACGTGGACAAGCCAAAAGCCAAAGAATGAAAGTAGCTGGTTTGCTATTAGAGTTACAATTAATTAATTATGCTCAGCTAACAGCTAGAGTGGCTGTTTTGGAGAGTTTCATTGCAAAGACAGCACTAATTTTTTCTTTCTTTAGTGTCAGGCACACTCTAGCCTCCATTTCCTTCTGATATAACAAGTGCTCTTTAAATGGAGTAGTGCATCTTTCAACTTGAATAAAAGGGTTGTTGTGCAGTGTAGCATTTAGCAGATGGGCTTAGAGAATCCAAACCTACCAGTAGTCTTTTACTTTACACTAGGAAAGGCTTTGCCATTTTTAATGGCTCTGTTTGCTACATTCCCTACTAAGCACAGAAGTCAGATGTTGCTCTGAGGAATCGGGCAGCTTAGCTTCCAATGACATTGATTACACTCAGCAGTGAGAGCATGAGAAAGAGTAGTGGGTGGAGAAGTGAAAAGGCAGTGTGAGGCATTTGAAGGAGGAGATTTGCACTCCAGCACTTGCATGTGGGTGACAATCCCCCAGAGAAAAAATTTTGACTCTGAAGTGGAGCAGAGTTGTGTCTTCTGTGCTCCCTTCAGGTTTAATCTCCATCCCTGCAAACTACCAGTGCAGCCTGTAGTTAAATGTGCATTTACTTAAAATGAAAAGAAAATAGCAGTAGAGAGAAGCTGCATTTTTAGCATGGAGCTCTGATTTCACAGAGAGAGATGCTGGCTTGTTAATCCCTGGCAGAAACGGGTGCAATTCTCAATGACAATGCTAAGCCTGTTTACACATGGGCTGAGCTAAACCCAAAGATGACACACAATGCTGTTCAAAATCATTCATTTAATCCCTTTTGAATTTTTGTGATCTAACAACCAGAGATGTTTGTGTTAAGAAAAGGTGATATGAAAAAACTGTCATTGTTGCAGACCATTGCTTTCTCTGACATA
Organism: Onychostruthus taczanowskii; assembly: GCF_017590055.1. Taxonomy (NCBI): domain Eukaryota; kingdom Metazoa; phylum Chordata; class Aves; order Passeriformes; family Passeridae; genus Onychostruthus; species Onychostruthus taczanowskii. Next base: position 4,283,847 of record NW_024499240.1, on the reverse strand, counting down.
TAAATTACAACAAACAGTCATTATCTTATTTTAGATTAAAATATCATCTTTTTATTCAAGAGTGAATAGTAGTGAATTTAATAAATCCTCAGTGATAGTTACCAAACTCTGAAATAAGATCTGCTTTTTAAATTAGAAACAGTCTGAGCTAGCTTATACAAAGAAAGTAAAACAAAACCATCCTGGCAGTAAGTCTACATTTTATTTTACCAAAGTTTATGAGGAACCAATGCAATCAACAAGAACCTTGGGTTTAGTTTCTTTTTCTTTTACATGTACTAATTTTAATAGCAAAAGAAAGCAGATGGAGAAGGAAGCTGCATGGTACACAGTCTAAAAAAAATGCAAGTATTATTATTATATCACTTAAGATATTTAACAAGCTACTAAATCACACTCTTCTTCTTGCATCAATTGCCTGGAGGCAGAATATCAGAAACAGTAAATATTTATTTTACTTAGAAACAATGTTAGTAAAAGGCCTCAGGGTTTAATCTGAAAGGAAAAAAAAAATCTTTGAATCTTTGACCCAAATTTCCAATGTCATTTATGTCAGTTTAAGTCCAGAAGACTCTCAAGGTCTATAGAGCTTTTTCAAGATATTGAGTAGTTGCTCACAATTGGAATCCAAATTAATGGCACATGCTTTGGTTTTGGTTGGAGTAGAGTTAATTTTCTTCACAGTGGCTGATATGGTGCTATGTTTTAGATTTGTGCTAAAAACAGTTTGGTTATATAGAGATGTTTTTGCTATTGCTGAGCTGCAATTGCACAGTATCGAGGCCTTTTCTGCTTCTTGTACTGCTTCACCAGAGAGAAGGCTGGGGCTGGGGTAGCACAGGGATATGGGAGGGGACACAGCTGACACCAGCTGACCAAGGGGATGTTACAAACCATGTAGTGTCATGCTCAGCATATAAATCTGGGGAAAACAGAAGGGGGAGAGGGACGTTTGTAGTGACAGTGTTTGTCTCCCCAAGTCACCACTGCGTGTGGTGGAGCCCTGGCTCTCCTGGAGATGGCTGAGCAGCTGCTGGCCCGTGGGAGGTGGTGATTGAATTAATTCTTTAGCTTTGCTTGCATGCACAGCTTTTGCTTTACCTATTGAACTGTCCTTATTTCAACCCATGGCTTCTCTTGCTCTCACCCTCATGACTCTCCCCCACTCCACCAGAGTGAACGAGTGAGTGACTTGGTGCTTAGTTGCTGGCTGGGGTTAATCCATGACAAGGCCTAATACTACCTGTAAAGATAAAACTGCAAACATTAAAGTAAAAATACTTTGTTCACTACTCTTACTTTGTTTAAGGGCTAAAATTTGGTTTGCTTACATATGTGTTTATATTTTTGTGTAGGATATTCAGATTTTTTTATCCTAATAAATTCTGTAGTGGGTAATAAGTTTTATGAAACATAATAACCAACCACATAAGCATGATTGATTAAGGTAAGTGATTCTTAATAAAATCTTTAAGACATGTTCATATTTGTTGTTTTTCTCTCAAATACTTGAGAAAACTACTGTAAGAAAGTATGCCTATTCTTAAAAGACCTTTGAAGTCCAAAGTAACAATGTTTGTGAAGATAGGAAATAAACCCCAATAAGGGAAAAGATGGGTTTTTTTAATGCATTGTCAGAAAATAAAAATGCATATTTATGTTTTCACATTTCATAGACAATGTATTATTTCATTACCAAAAGACTTTGCACAATGGTATGTGATTCTAAGGAAATACCAGTAAAGCAATATAATCTAAACTTACATTATGCTTTGGGCTTCCATCTTTTTCCAATTGTTCATTCTCCTTTTTCTAAATTAATCAATCAGATTTAAAAAGAAAGCAAACATGACACTCTTTGGAAGTCACAGATAGCTGAAGGTAATGCAGGCAAATACTAGCTAAGTGTTTTTTTCTGGTGGACTTTGCATTCCTATATGACATCAAGAATACAGCAGTCTTATCTGGTGTGTTACCAGCAATTCTTTTTAGCAGAGGTATGCTATATATATGCTCGTGATACTTTATATCATTTTTATATTCTTGTTTCCAGCTACACTACCTTAATAAAGCTTTTGGAGACTCTCAAATGGAGTGTAAGTATTACTTAGATATTTTAAGTATACATTACATAAGGGTTGTATTCATAAAGTGAATAAATAAAAAGTTTCACATAAACATGCATGTGCATCCATGTATAACTACATAAACAATGACAATTTCAGGCCTCTTGGTTTTCATGCTCAGCTTGTTTGGTGAGATCAGCAATGAACGTGCAAACTTTCCCCAGAGTAGCCTAGAGCAACCTTTTCTCTCTCTCCAAGAGTTTCAGTACTCCTTCTTTTAAAAACAAAACAAAGCAAAACCACAACAAAACAGTTATTGCCAAAGATAAGCCTAACAGGCTTAGATTATATATATATATGTATATATATATATATACACATACATGTACATATGTATGTGTGCATGTTTAAAAATAAAATGAAAGCATAGGGAACATCAGCAGGCTGAGAAGTAGAGAAATGGAAATTGGCTGGCATCCAAGAAAAGAAAGGTCCAGCTATGAGAAAAAATAAATTCTTTAAACAGGCATTTACCTCAAGGTAAGAGAGAAAGGTTGTTCACTTAGAAGTTTTTCCTTAAACAAATGGTTGTATGGAATGAGCAGTAAAATAAAAATTAATAAAGATCTTTCTGTTCTTAATCTGGAAAAGTATACAAGCCATAACTTTCACGTTTGGACTTTTGAAGCACTTTTATGCAAGGGGCCTGCTGGGGATCTGCATTCTTCTGCAGTCAGTATGGATGCTGAGTCATCAGGAAAGCTGGCCATTTGGTTTTTGGTTTCTAAATATAGAGGTGAACATTTAAAGCCCTAATCTGCTAACAATGGACTGGACACTCGTGTGCACTGTTGGTAACATGAATGATTTCATTCTTAATAGGGTTGTATCAAAACCAAAGCTGTGCTTGTATGACTAGTACTCCAGAAGAACTATGGTTTCTATGACAAAACATTAACTAAAAATTAAAAATTATTAAAAGAAATATAGAAGAGCAACAAGTTTCAGTCTTTGGTAAGTATCAGAACCCTCTCATGCTAGCTTGTGTATCTTTGCTATATGCAGAAGAGGTGGAATAAGTAGACTTTGGGGGAGGGAACATAAGAGCAACCTAAATTAAGGAAGGAATCTTAGATTAAGCCTTAGAAGGGGTGAATTATGACTCTTTGACTGGGTTTTAGCTATTTGTATTCAGGGAATAAGGAGTTTGTGGGAGTCTGCCTGAAAATTGTCAGTTTGATAATAATATTATTGAATAATATTGTCAGAGATTTATATTAAAGGCACCTTTGTAGCTGGTGTACTATACTGACATTCGGTACATAGATTGGTGTGGGTTTTTTAATTTCAGATGAATTTCTGCACGCTTGGCTTGTTTGGAAACTTTGCTAAAGTAGGACCTATGACATTCAAAATGCTGTCACAGAATCAGAATTAACACAGGCATTTTCACTTTCACTTTAGATAAATTTGTATAATTCAGTATCATGCAGTAGGAGCTCATCTTAATAGAGCAAGCTTTTACATTGTTGGTTCAGTGTTTTATTTTGACAGCATTCTGTGCCTTCTACGTAGATCCTAGCTGAAGAGATGCTGGCTGAGTGCTTTGCCACCTGAAAATGTGGGACAGGGAGGGAGCAATCCTGCCTGGTCAGCAATAATATCAGTTTGCCTAAGCATGTACCAGACCTCAGCCAGTGACTCACCCCTGGCTCTCTCTGCTCAAATCTGCTGCTGCAGAGTGTGTGCAGCGCAGGTGCCATCTCCCCATCCAGATCTTCCAGGAAAGTGAGTCCTTGAAAAGCTGGGAGCTCCCATGGGTATTGTTCTGGCAGGCCAGTGTGGTCCAGGGGCGCTCCAGTGCCTGGCTCTGCTCTGAGTGAAGCACATGCTTCATTATTTAGATTGCTTACATTCCAAGTGGGCAAAACTCCTTGTAACTGAGTTAAGGAAGGACTATCTAGTAAGTGGATGGCAGCAGAGGAAAGACTGTTTTGAGGAAAAATAGTTTTTTATTTTAAACTTTGTGTCTAACTTTCATCATGAGTATACACAGTATGTTTCAAGAGCTATTTTTTGTAGGTGAAATAGCTGGGAATGGAACTCTTTAACAGGATGTAAAAAACCTCTAGCTATGTTAAGTGACAAAGCTCTGGCCATTGCATCCAACATGCAGTGCTTTTGTACGGTGGCAGTTCATGTGCAGCTGATTCATCTGTCAAAAAACAGCCGTTACCTTACTATAGGATGTGAGCTTCCAAAAGAGGCTGTGCCCTCATTTTCTGTGAGAACTTAAAGCAGGCAAAGTGTGAGGGTTTAAAATTAGTCGGCCATGCGTGAGTTATAGAGCCACGACAAATTAAGAACTCATTAAATCTTGAAAATACTTGAATTCTATCCATTTCCGTCCAGCTGGTGTAAGACTAAGATGATTTTGCAACAAAAGGGGGTTTCTTGACAATATTGTAGCAGCATGATGAGAAGAATTTTTTTTGATTGAACTAGGGCAGAGGATTCTCCTGGCACTTGTGCTAAAAGGCCTGGCCCTAGCCATAACCATCTTGTCTGTTCCTCTCATGGAGTTTCTTGGCAGCATGTGGGTGGAGTCAAGGTCTATGGGCTCCAGAAGATGAATGCCTAATATGTGACCTACAAGTGTATTTTTGCTGTCTGTGGTAGTTATAAGGAAAACAAGAAAGTCCTGGTTTATTCCACTAGTAGAAAAATCAGTAAATGTTTATTATCCAGCCCATTTCCTAATGTTCTTTGGAGAAGGCTGAATCCTTATTTCAGTTATGCATGGTATGCTGAAGATACTCATTTGGGAATTTATTACTAGTTTCTATTATAATTGTCTTTATTTTGGGTGCTGTCTTTGCACAGACTGAAAACCATGATACATCTCTTTTCCTTAATTGAACTTTTTACTGATATTTGTCTATATTGTACCTACAACATTCCAAATACTAGTTATTTCATGTGTTCTACCATAATCATATAATGGTGAGGCCTTGAAACAATTGAAAAAATACAGAGTACAGCTGAGGTGGGACAGAGGTTGTCTAAAATACAGGCCAATTTCAGCTTAAACTATTAACATTGTGTGACCAGTTATTATGTCTTGTTTGAGCCTTATGTGAAAAAAGCCCCATGGAAAATGCAAAATATTTACTGCATTCACAAAACTGCTAGTGCTTCTTTTTCCAGTTTCACTCATCCCTGTTAGTTCTGACAATGCTGCCACATGACTTGTGGTGAAATTAAATTCCCATAAAACCCGCAAGTTTGGGGTATAAAATATACTTGTGAATTTCTCTAATGAATGTGCCTTGCCACAAAGGGCCTAGAGCAGCTTACTGATCAGTGACTATTATTATGCACACATAAAGTCCCTCTTGTGAGAACACCTCTATTATGACACTTATAGTATAATATGTCATGTTTTCTTTCATGTGATTCCTAGGATGACCCTGTCTCAAATTTGATGCAACAAATATGATGAGGGTTCTGACCCTCAGGAATCAAGTAAAAATTTTGCCACAGATTTCACTTAAGCCAAGATCTCATCATAAAGAAATTTCATAGTCAGACCTAGAACTGCTGTGCATGCCTTTTCAGGGATCTGTTGACACTTTGATGAGTGTAACATCAAGAGTTGTTGGGCTCTTTTGGCAAAATGAAAAAGAAAGAAAAAAAATGCTGCAGTTTGAGTATATCTGTACATTGCTGTGTTGTCAGACCTGCTTTTTAAATTAGTTTTTAAGTTTTTGTAAGAAATGCTTCAATAAAATATGGAATGTTCTGTTCAGCAGTCACAGAAAAGAAGCAGTCCAGAGACTGTATCTGCTCAGTACAGAAAAGGCCCATAACAGAAGCAGCAGAATGACTTAATATGAAGAATTTTGAAAAAGGAAGCTAAGCTATTCTGCATTCTCATTTATTAGACAGGGAGAGGGAACTGAAGAGTAACCTTTAAGGAACTCAAATTGCACCTGAATAATTTGCATTTAGAAAGGATGTTCCTTTCATGTTCAGTCGGTTTATTGAATCCATGCTAGATTCCTGTAAATGCTACACAGGTTTTGCATCTCCAGTATTTTGCCTAAATGAAAGACTAAACTTTGGAATCTGGCTTGGCTATATTACATTTATGTTTAGTCTAATAGAGGTGAAGAAAGTCATTGAACTGGATGGCACAAATTCTCTTGGTCCTTTGAAAGCAGCTTTAACAACAATCTCACTTGGATGTTCAGACTGACAGGAATTAACATCATTCCTGTACATAGGCACATCCTTCTGCTTGAAACACCCTTCACATATTCATGTTTCAGTAATCTACAAGGGCAGAGTGTGGTGCTGAAGGAGGAAAAGCTGAATATACTTTTCATTCCTGTGAGAAATGAAAAAGAAGGCAAGTGCTTTGAGTGGTGAGCAAGTCTGCCTTCATTTTGATTCTACTAGTCTGCCATAAAGAAACTTCAAACAATTCCTATTTTACTGAACAAAGATATTTTGAAAATGATTGTCTTAAGGAGCTGTGGGATTGGTGTGAATGTGGATAGAGGTAATTTTGTTCCTTTAGTGTACAGTATATGTTGACAGTAAATTCTTCCTGCAGACAATGGTTATAAGAATTTTTGCCTCGGGGGTTACACAAAATACTGTATTAGGAATATAAGAGAAATCTTGCTTTTTATGTGGGACTACTTAATAATACACCTATTTCAGTCTCCTTCTGTTTCAGCCTTTGTGTGTAGATCTCTCAGGTATCTTGTACAGTCTTTGTGGACAAGGTAATATTTAATAAGGTGCTTGAGACTTGTAATATACTGGAATTTGTGATTTTTATGCAAAAGCAAAATCATATTGAAATCAGACAGGAATCTAATAAGTGAATTATACTCAGGAAGTGCTTTGTGGAAAAATACCCAAATCAGTAATGGGGAATAGATATTTCATATTCTATTTAATATACTCAGCATTAGACATATCAGATTGTAAGTAGCATTTTTGAGTTTATTCCTAGCAGTAAGTACTTTTTGTATTAGAGCAGGGGGATAGTTTGGTTCTTATCCTGAAAAGCAAGAAAGAACTCATGTCTCTGTGGACTCTGCACTCACACTGTCTTTAGGGGAACTTAGCAATAACAGTGTAATTGCTCTTTCGGCTGGAGTCTGGAACGTCCTGAGTTATTCTGAATGTGTGTTAGCCTCATTTATTGGCACCCTGGTCCCCAGATAGAATTTTTTCTTCCCCTCCTCTGCAGCATTCCTTGTCAAAAGGGCTACTCTTACCCTTTACCACATGATGGTAGAAGGGCTAGAGTTTGGAATGACAGTACTGAAAAGTGAAAGCTTCTATAAAAGAGGAATCTTAACTTTTCCCCAAAAAATTCCTATGTAATCTTTGCTTTCATTTTGTTGAATCCCATGACAAGAAACTATCCAGAAAACAGTTTATTATTGCTAAATATCAGGACTAAATAACAAGAGCCATGGATAAGATAACCACCATAATAAAGGTTGACTAAAGCCATATATAAACAAAGGCTTCTCAGACAACCTGGATATTTTTGGACGTGTCCCATGAGCAAAAAAAGGCATGGCATGGCTGCAGTCCTCGAGTTCAATACAGCTGCTAAACTAAATGGTTATGAACCTGTGTAAGAAGTTGTCCCGCCCTGGTGAATAATCATCTCATCTCACTCATTGTTAACTCAGTTGGGTTAGAGTGAAGGGGATATGATAACATGCACAGCAGTAGGTTTGGCACTGAAGACTTGCAGCTAAGACAGAAGAATGCTGTGTATTCTCAGAGATGGAGGGTACAGCTCACCTCTTCTTGTGCATCTTCTGTTTTCTGCTCAACCTATTCAAAGAATAATAAACTAGTATCAGTATTCTGCTCTATTTTCTCTAGGCACTCCAAAAATGAGATGTGAAGTACTTAAGAGATGTACTAAAGCTCAGAAATAAAACATAGGTCATCTAGACCAATGGATCTTTCTGCAGTAAAAGCAAAGCTTGGCCATGACAGTGTTTTCTTTGGAAACAGTTCAGCTCTGTCTCAGAAACTACAGATAAAGAACATAAGTATCCATATTTATGTGCATGTGTGTGTAAACCAAAATAAAAACTCCAAAACAAAGCAAGTTGTCTTGCTTCTTCCCAGCTCCATGTAGAATCATAGAACTACATGGATAGCAGTTGTGTTGCTTTGTGCATGCCTGAGGTGTGGTCAGGAATCAATACAGGAATACATTAAACATAGAATGAGAAAAGGAAACGAATGTGCAGAAATGTCTTGCTGCTATTTTATTTGCCTCTAAATGTTGTTCTAAATAAATGAGTATTACTGGCCATAATCCATGGCCAGTAATTGGCCATGGATTATCCTTTCTGCTAAAAACTCAATTTTGAACAAGTTTTACAGCATACTTCATAACTTCTTTGGATTTTAAAAACTTTTTAATAACTTGGCATATGAATTTATGAGTGTACTGTCGTACTGTCATCAAAAAGAAGATCAAAATAGTGACTAGAATAAGTGAAAAGGAGATAGAACTGGCACAAAATCTGTACGGAACAAAGAAGTTACCTTTATTATTCAAAGTACAACTCCTGTTGGGAACTCGCCTAGGTATCATATAAATCATGATGGAATAGGTCCTCTAATGAAGGACCATTATGATGGGAAGCAGGTAGTCTCCATTTGAAATAAAAAGCTAGGCACAATTATACTGGTTGTTAGCGTGCAAGCAGCTAAAAGAGCCCTGTGTGTTATTAGGCACTTACCCTTACTATCTGAAGTGGAATTGTCTGATAGGAAAATTGGGTGGGACTTTCTGTGGAAAAATATGCAAATTGTGTACAAAGTTGTCTTATGCGTCGTATAACTGATTTTAGTGGTTTAAGGTTAAATTTTCTTGCTAATGAAGGAAGTATTTTGGCTCTTCCTGAGGACTGTAAACTTTATTAAGCACATGTATGACAAGTAATCTGATAGCAAACTACGTCTTCTTTGCCTCCCTAGTCCCTTAAGCGTTGGCTGAATCTCTTCATCTGAGACCAGCATTGTTTTCACTGTTGTTGCTATGACAGATGAATATGAATGGTGGATCTATCTTTGGAAGGCAGAAGGTGAGATGCATTGTCTTTTAGTGGTCAAGTCTGATAGACATCTTTTTTTATGTGTCAGTATTGAGTCTTATAAAAGATTTTTCTAAGTGAAAATTAGTTTTCCTGAGAGAGAAAGATAAGAAATAAAGGATTAGTAACTCCTACTGTGAAAGTTTAGCCCTATTTCTAATGCTAGGTTAATAGTGGGTATTTGTGATCCTAGAGGCCTATGATTCTAATGAGAGATTTGCTCCTGACTTCAGGATGATCACAGTTTTACTCCTATGGAGTAGTTGGGCTTTCCCAGGAAAGCTAATGTATAAAATACAGCCTCTGCCAGCACATCATGAATGCAACATGATGGGAAGAGGATAACGTTGAATGACACCCATAACCAATAATAACTGCTGTGAGCATCCCGTCAATGGGTGTACTAATGTTAGTCACCAGCTTGATTAATGACATGGAAACACTCACTCTTTTCTCTGAATAGTGTCTGAGTGCCTCCTGCCCGAGCAATGGAGATCATCTTCTGCTGAGCTTATACATATATGCAGGAATAGAGCCATTATGGGTGCCTCAGTGCATTGTGTAATAGCCTCTTCCAAATGAAGGGGGCTCTGAGACATCATTCAGTTGTACCTGCCTGTATTTGTTTGCACATGTAAAATCAGCTGACTCTCAGACCAAGGGATGCCTTGTAACTTTAAGCTCAGCAGTGGCTGTAGTCTGTCACTATAAAAGAGAAAACAAGACTCATACTAAAGATGGCTCCAGAATTTCTTTGCAATGATCCTCCCTGAGAAACTTGAAGTTTCTTGGTCACAAATGGGAAAACACTTGAAGAAATGTGTGCATGTGGTAGAGAGAACTTGAGAAGGCAAGAAAAGGATTTCATTGAATAATTTCCAAAAAGTAAAAAAGAATTATTTATATCAAACCAGAGGGAAACAGAACAGTAGTGTGAGGGGACAGAGTCCTTTTACTGTCTGAAAGTACTGGAAATTTTACTCAAGACTGGGTAAAGTTCTGCATTGTGGTGTTAACTGTCAACATCCTGAGATACTCAGCTTGGCACAGTGAGACCACTTCATTGCCTCATTTCATGCTAGTGTGTTTCAGGCTGTGTGCTAAATATGTCCAGAACTTGGCTTTTTATTCTATGTGCAATAGATTAAATTCTCCTATTTTGACAGGGAATATCTTTAGCAGTATGCCCTGAAATGCCTTAGGGATTCAAGCTGTCCCTTAATCAATGCTGCAGATGATGCAGTTTTGATTTTTTTTTTTTCTCTAATATATGAACTATGACACTAGATTCATCCTGGCATACATCTGTCAGACCAGAATGAAAGCAGTCAGTTTGAGCCACTTCATTACCAGCACAGGGCCAACAAATAGGGGACAATCTAAAAAAGGGGGATTGAAATACAGCATAGATGAGAAATATATCTCAAAATAAGGTCATAATGGAGGATATAAATTGCACAGCAATCCAGACAGCAACAGGACATCCTCAAAATATGCTTCAGCATCTGCATACTGATACTGACTTTTACAAATATGCAACAAATATGGATTGTTTGTGAAATGAACAGCTATAGGTCAAGATGTAACACAACAGAAAAAACAACTTTGCAAATATAAATATTTATTATTAGTGGACAGTAATTGCTTCCTACTAAAATTGGCAAGAATTATGAACCCAACCCCCTTTAGTACTTATTGGAGAATTAGAAGGCTAATGAGAGAGTGTAGCAAAAAAACCTCTTCTGCCTTCTAGAAAAATCAGCAAAGCTAGACCATAATGAAGAATACTCTAGTGTATTGAGAACTACTGGGCTGCAGATCCACCACTAAAAATCTCCAGTGCTTGATACTGAACCAAGAAAAGAAAAATACAAAATGAAAAATCCTGCATTGGCTGAAGGACGTGCAGAATTCTTTCCCATCTCTATTTGTTGTGATTGTTAATACTTGTGTGAAACACTGCTGGACTGCCATACAGCAAATTACCAGCAAGAGATTAATGTGTCTGGTTTGATCTTCGAGCTTCTTTGATAAGATGCAGGTAAGAGTTAATGTCATCTCTACATATTGTGGCATGTTTAACATCTGCTATTCCTTTCTGGGTTTGCTTGCTGTTTCAATCCTTAACTTATGACCTTTTCTTTTTTTAATTTAGCCATTGATTACACCCCAGGATATGTGATTCATTTGAACTGCAAAATCCCTATTTCTTGTGGTACTAATAAGCATTGTGCCTAGTGAAAGCTGTAGCAGAAGAGAAAGGGAGGAGGCCTAACAGGCTTGACACTGTCTTTTGTCTGTATTGCAGCAAGGGGAGAAGGAAAGATGTATTGGAATTGTCTTATCATCGTGCACATATATACATGTACATAAGCATTTTTAGTTGTTTATCTAATCTCTTGGATGCTTTTTCAATGCCTGTCTTAACCCTTTGTTCTTGAAGTAAGCAAGGAAAAACTATATGACAGGCATTTAATTTTTTTCTTTCTCAAGAACAGCTAGTGTCCCCTGTGCTGAGAAGAAAATGGGACTATGTGGAAAGCTAAATTTCAATTAACACATCAAAGGGCACTTTGTGGTGTTTTGCATATAACTAGGGTTTAACTGAGTTGCAGGACTCGGGAATTTTGTGTTTTCCTGTAGGCTCACTTACTGCATTCTTACCTCTCCTATTTTTCTGCTCTTCCTCTGCTTTTCTGAAGGGGACAGATGAAAGCAGTATAATCTTGTTGAATATGGTTCTTGCTGATGAATTAGATGAACAGCTGCTGGGAGCAGTCTAGGAATACAATTTGGTGAAAAAGGATATGAGATACAAAAAAATCCCTTATGATACCATTCATTCTATATGCAGTATTATACCATATTGGTGGAAAAATGGGAAGGCCTAAAACTCAATTTCACTTCTGGTTTAAAAAGAAGCTGGTTTAAAAAGAAGCAATTCTACATACATTGCAGCCAGAAAAACATATATTTATAAGAACAGACTTTTACTTTGTAGGTAACAACTGCACAGCTGTTTACATTTGATTTTTTGCATGAATAAGAACTTAGTTTTACAGGCAAACTATTGTACTTTCTTCTCAGTATTACCCAAACAGTTATGCTAATTCTTACATTATGTAGTTCATCTCTTTTCTTTGTGCTTTAAACCAGCTTGGGAGGGGGGAGAAAATCCACATTTTGGCATGCAGGACAATCAAAAATCCAATCCAGAAAATGGAAAAGTCATTGGTGTGTCAGTTTTCCTGCAATATCCTCCAGCTCACATCTTTGTATTGTAAAAATCCAGCATGCAACTGTGTGTTCAGATTGGAAATTAAAGCTAATCTCCTCAGTTGCTTTATGAGTGTTATACACCAAGTGAAGCAATAGCATTTTGCTTACTTGTCTTGCTAGTTTAGTAAATTCTTTCAAAGTTCTATTTCACCTATCAGAATCTGGGAAACACACAAAGAATTAAACACACCTGTCTACAGAAATGGGAAAGAATTACATTGATCGTGGATCAATTACCATTTAGTGTAGTTCTAATAATTCACATATTTTGGAAAAGTAAATGGGGATCTTGGTAATATAGAACCTGCTAATGCCTTTGGCCATGCATCCCATATTTTGAACCACATGTCTGTGATTTACTGACTTGTTTTCTTTCATCCCACTGCAGGCCAGTAGTAGGAATTGGATTATTTTCTTGATTGGTGAGTTTAAAACAACTGAAAACCTTCTCATGCTATGTACATTTTGTAAACTACAAGCTCGGTCTGAAAACATAACCATTTTAGAGTTTCAGGCAAGTAATTTAAAATAAATAATTTAAAATATTATTCTGGAACAGAATTTTTTTCATGCTTAGAAAAATGGAAGAGGTCTTCTTGATAGTTAAGAAAAATGGAAAAAGAAACATGCATTTTTTTTAACTTAACTCTTTGAAATAATCTAAAAGTTTAATAGTAGTCATGAAGATTTCAACATAAGTGATGTTTTGGTTTCTTTAACAGGGATTGCATGAGTTCTTGGGATGGAAGTGTCATCAGATCAGCTGTAACTATAGCTTGGCACTCTGTGTGTCTGTGCATGTGCATAGCTTGATTTGATCTAGGATCAGTGACAGTGATATCTAAAGCCACTGCAGATAAACACAGGTTTCTGATGACAGCATCTTAAGTACAGGAGAAAAGCTCTTGTGCAGGTTATGTTTATAGTACCATCATATCCCTGAGGTGCTAAAAGAGCTTCATTCACAGTTTTTCTGTGAGTTGTTTTTCTGTATTTCACGTTTCACTTCTCTTTCCTGATGAAAATCATTGATATTACTTTGCTTTAAATAATGACATTAAGAATTAACATAATTATAACTTTTAGTACCCTGGTTATTTGAAAAAAATTCAAAATCTCAATTTGACTTCTTAATAGTTGTAAAAGGTATGTTTTGGATAATAGAATTGTATTTTAAGAAATAATGTAATTAATACAGAATAATTATTTTTGACACATATATGTAAAAAAGCACTAAAGCTAGTTTTCTTTTTTTTATTTATTTTCTGAATTTTTATTTTATGTGGAGGTTTGTTTTATTTTACTAAGGCCTTGGCTCCCCAGTTGTAACAGTTGTACTGCTTGATCTGTAGCAACCAAGTTAAATGAAACAGGTTCTCCAGTCATGAAATGTTTACAGTGGGAAAAAAAAAAAAGAGAGAAAAACAAAACAAAACAAACAAACAAACAAACAAACAAAAAAAAAAAGGAGGTCCAGTCTATCCCTGTTGTGGCAGGAAATGGGTAACTAGGTCATCCTTGACAGATGTTTTTATAGGCTGCTGTTAAAAACCACAAACGAAGGGGATTCCACAATCTCATAAATCTATTCCATCTAATCTAGACTTTAGGTTAAAAGGATTTTTTTTGTTGTTGTTGTTTCATTTTTCATATCCAGACTACTCTTCTTTGATGCAAATTAAGCAGTTACTTGTTATAATTCACGTGTGTACAAAGATCTGTGGACCATGGCTTTCTGTATGCACCTATTATGCGTTTTACACCAAGTCTTCCTTTTTCTTAGGAAGCAAAGCCTTACTTCTTCAACCTTTCCTTATAAGTCATATACTCAAAATATCATTCTTGTTGGTTTCATTTCAACTCCATCCAAATTGTTGAAATTGTTCTTGGAGTGCATTGCCCAAAATTGCACAGAATGCTCCAGCTGAGACCTCAGCAGCACTGAAGATTGCAAAATAATTAGGTCCTGCATCTCACATACTGCACTTCCTAATACATCTTGGAACGTGAAATGCCTTTCTGCAGCGTCATCATGTTGACTCGTATTTAGTTTGAAATCCTCCTGAACCTTCCTATCCTTCTTTGCAATCCTACTGCCTTGTTAAAGCATCATCAGGTTATATTAATATCCTCTGTCTTATTTTTGTCAATTTCAGTCTGTCTAGCATGAGCTTATTGCAGTTGTAGTTTCCCACATTACCTAAATATTTTGGATTCTGATCTGCTTACCTGGGTTTGCATCCTCCTTCCAGACTTTTTGTAAATTTTACAAGTTTACTCCCTTTTCTGTTTTTCCAAACTGTTCAATGAAAATTTGAGTAGAATGCGATGGATGAGAAGTCCCTGAAGGATGTTACTGCAGTGCCATCCTACTCTGTCAGAAAACCATTAAATAAATACTTTTTGGAAGAAATACTTAACTACTTGTGTGTCAACTGTTACTTGACCATTTTTTGTATTGCAGGCAAAATTAGAGAGGACCCAACTAAAGACTTTGTTAAAGTACAGATACCACATTTACTATTTCCTTCTTATTCAATAGGCCTGCTGCCCTTTCTAGGAAGGAAATTGGAAAGGTTTGACACAATAATGATCCTAAGATTACATTTTAAAGCCTTACTACCTAATTGTTTTCTATCATATTGTTCTCTTCATGCCTATACACTAACTGCCTAATAACCTATAACAGTATCTCTCAGAGATGCGTGGTTATTTATGAGAGGCCAATGGCATTTTTTTCCTAAGGCAGTATTTTCATAATTTCTAGTCTTCTTGGACCTCTCTTGCACTTAATGTATTCTCAAAAAAATCAAACCAAAACAAAAACCCCCTCCAGAACACCCTCCCCCTGCTCCCATACCAGAATCATGATACAGAGATTATTTTATCTTTTAAGTGCTCCAGGGTAATTTTTAACACATTTTCCTATGGAAACACAGTTTATACAATCCCACATATGACCAGTCAGGCCACACCATGCCTTTTGAACTTGTTGCTTACTCTCCAGTTGAAGCAGACCAAGTAGTTGTGGTCTCAGAGATACCACATTTCTAAAGATTTTGTGAAAATAAGCAGGTAAATAGAGAGCCTTCCATGGCAACAAGGAATTCAGTGTAAATGAAACCCTGATATCAAGTACTGGAAAACTCACAGAAGAATGTTATAAATATTCCAGCCATAAATTTCAGTCATACTTTTTGCTCTGGGGTAATGTAATCAGGAGGCATGAGAATACAGGGAAGCTGGCTTTATCCACTGCTTTCTGAACTACATGTTTAAGGCAGCAGGATTGGAAACTGGCATTTCTTAATATTGCTTAACACATTCCTTCCCTTTTCTGGTCTGTGTATCAGACTTTCATTGAAATTAATTGCTTTGCATGTCTGACATGAAGATATTTTGTAGACACATTAGCAAAATAAACTTTGAATATTTCAGAATTCTTTGTGTCACATTGTTTGCTGTCTTTTACTTAGACAGTCTTTTACTTAAATCCTTTCCTAGATTAACTCATATAGCCTCTTAGCCTTCATCCTTTGTTCCTTGTATGAGTTTACTATTCTTTTAAACTCATTTTTAGTAATCGGTTCTTGTTTTCACTGTTTTGCGTGATTCCTTCCTGTTTTTCAGTTAACCAAATAGCTCCTGGTGAAGCCTTGCTGCTCTCTTTCAGTGCTTGCTTTCAAGCAGGGTAGTCTGCTGTTGTGCCTTTAGTACACTTCTTTCAATACCTGTTGGCTCTTCTATGCTCCTATTTCCTTATGAATTTCTTCCAAAAGATCTACCCACCCATTCATTCCGTAAGCCAAGAAAAATCCACTTCTGGAAAGCCATATGCTTTCTTTGGCATCATTAATTTTATTGTTCTGTGATCAGTTTCGTATTTATGTCTTCTACCTTTGTCTCATTAGGAAGCATTAATTGATGAGCTAAATATGCAAAGCAGCCTTTCCTCTCCTATCTCTTCAACTGTCTCTGTACCCCGAAAGAAATGTTGTTCCAAATCTGCTGACTATGGGGCTGTTATCTTTTTTTTGGAGGTGTGCTTGGACAAAACAAGGGGTAGGATACTGAACAGAGTGGGTGTCAGAACAGTTGAAGCAAAGCAGCTCCCCTATTCCCAGCACAGGGGGCATTGCAGAAAGATGCAGCAGACCAGCTCATCTGGAGCTGGAATGGAACAGAGGCAGAAAATCTGTTATTAGAATACTGTTATTTTAGCATTTAATATTTAATTATCTGTCAGGCTTATTGTTGGTGTTTTGTGGCCAAAATTTGAAGGCCTTATTCAACAATTACAAAAAAAAAACCCAAACCAACAATCCTAAACTGGTAAGCCTGTTGACTGAAAAAAGCATCAAGACATGCCCCATTGCTATTGGAAACCATATACAGACATGACTCTCTGCAAACACTGTTTGTCTCTAATGGCTTAAAATCAAAGGCAACAAAATAAGCTCCAGGCAAGACAGATACTTCAGGAAAGAAGATATAAGGTGTAAAGAGTGAGATAGAACTATGAAAGACGTGTGGGAAAGCATGAGCTTAAAAAAACACTGAGAGGAAGCCTGACAGATAAGAGGGGCCTGTTTACCTGAGAGCAGCATTGTAAAAGGAATAGTCTCAGTGTAGAAAAAAATTGCAGGGAAGAGCAGACAAGTAGATTGCAAGGGATATGGGAAGAAAAGAAATACAATAAAATGAAAACAGACAGATGGGGAGAAAAAAAATGAATGTAGCATCCATCCAGACTTTTTTTTTTATTTCTTCACCAGGAAACATTTAAAACCAAATTATTTTTTATTAAAATGACATAAACAAGAAGATTGTCAACTGTCCTTGATTATTACTGGAATGTAGCTAATAATCAAAGTAGCTAGAGCTGGAGTAAAAAGGAACATTTGCATGGCAAAAAAAAAATTCCCCGATTTCCATTTAATTTTTGTGTTTGGTTTGACAGGAAGTTGTTTGCAGGCTTCTTGGAGATTTGGAACAAAAATCATTATAGCAGAGGTGGATCACTGGATCTGACTAATGGTAATGATACTAAAGGTATAATAATTGTAGTTTATGACAATTACATAAATGATAAAATTAAAACTGTGTTTACACAGTGTTAGTGTCTAGTTCTTAAATGTAGGCCTAATGTGATAACATTGTTTTCATTTTAGCTTCTCTGCATCTTGATAAGCTGGTAGGGAAGATATTTTTGCTAGTGTATTATTTATGCATGTTTTTGTTACCTTGCAACTCAGAGTTGCCAGCAAGTGCCATATTAAAAAAAATTGTAAAGCATGTAGTGCACTATATGGCTTAAGAATACAGCTCTAATTCAGTGAGTCTCAGAATTTAATTGAGTTCAAAATAACTTTTTCCTATAAAAGTGTTATTGCACTAAACCAGTTTTAGAAAACTTTAACTAAACTCTAATGCTAGTACAATTGCAACATTCCTATTTGCTCATAAATAGAAATTCTTTGTGAGAAACAGGTGCAGAAGCTGTTCCAATCTGAGATGGTGTTCTGTCACAGAATGTACTTGTTGCTACAGTCACGTGGCATTTTACCCTGTAGTTGTGCCAAAACTGCATTCTGAATCTTCTGACCTACAGAACACAGAGTGGAAGATTCTAGTCATTATCCCAACCCAGACTGGCCAGGAGCATGTTGGTCTGATCCAGGGAGGGTCCATACATGTGCTCAGCTGTGTTAGGAGGAAGGACAGAGAGTTTGAGCTACAAACTTCCAGCATTCATCAAGACAGAAGACAGTATTTTTTTCTGTTATGTTTTTGCAACCTATTGCATTACATCTAACCTAGAAATGTCATATATACATCATTTTGATGATGAAATAATTTCAGCATTTTCTACACAAGGTGCTATACCAGTGTGTCTATTTAGTTGCAAGAATATTTTTCTCCCATGCTAGTTAAATCAGATTGGCTGCTGGTGTTGGCATAGTTATAGGATGTGTGTAGGTCTTTCTATATATAGGGTAGGTAAGTGCATGTGTATACATATTTTTATGTATAAAATTAATAAATATTGGCAAATATGCAGTGAGTACTACTGTAAATGCTTATGCTTTAAGAAAATACTCCTATGGGTCTATTATCCAGTGCTAGGCTGACAAGGAACTAACAAAGAATTTGAAACCTCCATTTCACTGGCATTACAAATAATTGAGGGGATAAATCAAAGGATACTAAGTCGTGGTTGCTCTAAGTCTTGCACCAAGTCCAAGGAGATGGAAGAAGCTACATGTAAAATAGATGCCAAAAGCATCAGAGGTAAAGACCCTAATGATCTGACTCCTGGCATTTCCCTGATTTGTAGCTGACAGAGACTTATTTAAGTTTGGAAGCATATGGTTTAGCATATAGTTTACAGAATAGAGTTTACTACTTTCCAAGGATATTGTCATTTCTTGTAACACTTCACTTTTCTTCCTAAAAGAACCAGCCTGCTAAATCAATTTCCTCTTCTACCTCTACTTCCAATTATCTTATGAATTGGAGGCTTTCCTTCTAATTACTGACATAATTTAAAAATGGTCTTGTTTGGAACCTATATGTAAACATACATTATTCATATAATCAGTTACCTGGCGTGGTCAGTCGCTACACCTTGTATTGCAGTATCTGCTGCTTGCATGAAACCTGAGCCAGCTAAGAGCAAACTGACTTTGGTGGGAAAATCAGAAGATATATGCAGTTATTAACAACGTATAATATTTGATGTTATTAGATACAAATCCTTCATGAGGACACCAAAATGTATTTGGTGTCTATGAACAATGAAGGTGAAGGTCTCAGAACAAGGAAGGAACTGCTGTATCTCTGTAACTTGCCTCATAGTCATAGCATATTCTTCCTTAAGAACATGTGAGATAAACTCTGGATTTTATGTGTAATGTTTGCAATTATGTGTCTTTGTCCTCTAAAGGATGTATGTGGAAATTTTGTAATTGACATTTGACCTGAGCACACAGTAATCTTGATAGATGCAAGGTAGATGTCTCCAAAAACTCATTCCTGCTGTAATCTTCCTTATTGTGACTATTCAGACCATTAATTCTTTTCTTTATGCACTTTCCTTTCTTATCTGCCACTTAACTTCTCCTACTTCCTAGAGATTGTGAACTTACTGTGATAAAAGTTTCTTGCATAGATTAATTCCAGTGACAAAATTGAAAGCTCTTACAATTTTAATGCTTTTCAGGATTTTGTTGCTTACCTTTTTTCCATCTTTGAAATAAGGAAAATTCCTTATGCTTTTCAGTTCTTCAGCTGTCCTCAGTTAGAGAGGTACCACTACCATAAACATTGCTAACTTCCATTTGACACATTCTTATGAGAATAACAGCACACAGGCTTCTTACTCCTCTCGGTTCTGATCTGAGTTTTGAGGTCCTCTTCCTTAGGAATTAGCAAAACTAAATTAGTTTTCTGGGATTTCAGCTGGAATCAAGTTTTCCCATGTAGGTAAGTGTGTGGCAGCTCATTCATCGTTATCCAGAGCAATCCCACTAAAAGCTGATTCCCTCTATCTACTGTCTCAAGTTATGCCTGATGTTAATGGTATGCAATGTTCACATAAACCTTCATAGCAGACTATTCTGCTCCTAAAAATTAGAAGGCAAAGAGAAAGATTTAATATTTATTATATTTTTAAAAATAATTAGTAATAGAGTTGGATTTCATATTTATTATTTTGGGCAGGTGATGCTGACTGACTGCTCACCACTGTAAGAGAAAGGCCATCTCTCTGGCCACTGTATCATAAAGTTTTATTGCAAAATAAAGACAGGGTATTCAAGGAAAAGCATTATGTGCGTTTACAATGCTATTGGAAAAGGGAAGTCTTTTGAAATTTGAAATTTCTGAAAAGTACTAAGGAAAATGTTCTCTCCTGCCATGATACTATTAAATTCGTAACACTGAAGCAATGTGGCTTTACAAATAAAGGGGTACATTAAAATCAGTGTCAGCTCCAACTCAGTAAGAAAGTAGGTTTTCTGTAAACTAGAGAGGAATGTACCCAGCTCCATGTATTCTTGAAGTGATATATGTTATCTCATCTGGAGATGATGTATATAATTCACACCCTGCTTTCAATCTCTACATCAACAACTCATGAAACCAAGAGATACAGCTCTACTATATTACAAAATGCAGACTCGACCCATATTTTGCAGCAGGTACTATGATCTGCTGGAAGTCCTGCAGTATGTGCCCACTTACTTCTGGTCCCTCAATGAGGTGTTGTCTGACATGTTATGAGATGGCAAAGATCTGATTATTTTCCATAGTGATGATGTTTGAAAATATAAAAGACACTTCAGCATTTTTTATAATATTTAATCTGCATGTCTGATAGAGGAAGTAATGAATGGGATCTTCTTCATGATATCCTGTTCCCCTAATCAAAGCAAATAACGCTTTATTTGAACAAGTCTCAACTGTGTCAGTGGAATGATTTGTAGGCAACAGTTTGGAAGCAAAACTGGAAGAAAGAGTGCTTGCTTATGTATGGTTTAGTAAGGATAGCAGGGGTTTGTATTAAGTCGATGCAAAGGGCTGTAAATGAAGAGACAATTTCTTTCACTTACTGCTTTGTACTTGGCAGATTTTAAAAGCAGCATGCTGCAGCATGATATATTCATCAGGAGACCAGGTGCATGTTCACTTATGCTATCATATGGATTGTGGGATTATGAGTATGTTTTAGTTTTAACCTAGCAAGAATATTCTATAGCAGCTACTAAGTATTAATGCAGTCAGAGTGAAGTAGCACTGTTTTACTTCATTCCCGAGTATTGGAAATTTCCTGATGTAATTTGCTTACATAAAGTCTGAGAAGTTTTAGGATCAAGTCCTTAAAAGCAAGTCCTTGTTGAAATATCAGATCACCTCTCTGAAAAAAAAAAATTAGCTGTTACTAGATATATCTAGATATATGCCCTGGAACAGACTTGTTTAGCAAGTAAACATAATAATTTTTGCTTTAAGTTAATACCAAACTGCAAGGAAACTTCCAGCTATGCTGTATACTTGTGGGAGGTGAAGATCTTAGATAATTTCACAGATGTCACTTTAAAAGGAAGAGACAGAATTAGTAATATGTGTGTTGTGCAGAGAGCTGCAATCCAACATTAGTAATCTATTCCTGTCATTCTCAAATAGAGGGGAAAGTAGGTTAGTAGATGGACAGGAATGTCTCCACACAGCAACCACAAAATAAGCACCATGCCTGAATGATGAAGATATTCTTCATATACACAAAATGCAATATATCTGCAACCCGTGATTTTTTGTAAGTAATCAAAGTCATTGTTATCCCTGTTACATATATAAATATATAGAAAATATTTTTACCAGTTGCACTGGTAAGTTTAAAAGGTTTTGTTTCAGAAGTGACTTTCCATATATCTGACATTCCCAGTCATGATTATGTTAATTTTAAAGAAGGAGTAACTGAAAAATTCGGCTAAGTTTGCACTTTAGTCTCTAAACTCAAGGCAGAGAGGGACGTTTTGAAATTCGCCAGGTCGGCGTTGGTGCCCACCCGGGAGCCCCAGCCTGGTGGTTGAAGCGGGTGAGGTGGTGGGCCTGGTAAATGGCTCCTGCCCGACTTCCAGTTCATCCGATGGCTGCTCCCGCTCCTCAGCGAAGCGGGTTGCGGCCGGCGGCCAAAGCCTTCTCCCTCGGGACATCAGCTTTCCCGAGTGCCCCCGAGCCTCTGCTGCCACACCGTCCTGTCCGGGAAAAGAACCCTGAGAAGCGGCAGGCGCCCGAGAGCCCCTGGAGATGCTGCCTGAGCAACGTTCACCTGGGCCGCGCTGGGAAGAGCCCGCTCAGCCCGGCCGCTGCCGCCCGCACTCTCGCAGCAGCGGGCTGGGCTCGCCCCGCGCGGCCGCACGCCGGGGAGGTGCCGGGCGGCGCGGCTCCGGC